>NW_015387872.1:426479-477283 GCF_001527695.2 Protobothrops mucrosquamatus
CTCTGGCCTGGCCTACAAAAAAAGATCAGAAACCCAGCCTTTTCCCAGCAACTCACCTTTGCCTTGACTGCTGCAGCAGCCAAGGCAGCAGCTGCTGCAGTGGAGAGGTTACCTTCACCAATGTCCCTCTCCACCTTGGTCTTCCGCTCACTCTCAGCTTCTGCAAGGTCCTTGGGTCCCTCTTCCTGGCCATCTTTTGGCTCTTTTTCCTTTTCTCCATCAGCTGTGCAGGAAGAGAAATGTTTTATGGGAAAGGACAATGGAGATGACCTTCCAGGATCTGCTCAGCATTGCATATCTGGACACCAGGGACACGGCAGCAAAGGCAGGAAGGTGGTCCAGGCTTGCAAATTAATAAGCTGCTAGAAGCAAAACATTGCCCTGCTAGCCCATTCTCTATCCCCAGATACTCCACAACCACCAAGGCAACCGTTTACAGCAGGGGTGTCAAACTCAATTTCATTGAGGGCCGCATCAGCATTGCGGTTGCCCTGGGGGGGTGTGTGGCCAGGGTGGGTGCGGCCTACTAGGTGGGTGCGGCCTACTGGGTGGGCATGGCCAGCTCTACATCGTTGGCGTCAAGGGTGCCTGTGGGGGCCTGGGCAGGAGTGGGAGAGATCTGAGGGTCTCTGGCAGAAGGGGGTGGGACCGGGGCAAGCGCCAAGGCATGGTCCATTTCTTCATTCCTCACAAAGGGTGACACTTTCCCAGCATGCACCCGGGGGGGGCGACACGGCAGGGGCTGGTTCCTCGCTGTTTCTAGACGGCCTTGTGGAGCTAAGACTGAATGCGTTTCAGCATAGATGGCCACCACAAAATTGTACATTGGCTCCCTCCCGGCCAGCCTGAGCCAGGGCCAAGGCAGAGGGGGCCGTTCCCTCACTGTTTCCAGGATGGCTTCGCGGGCCACATGAAACCTCTTTGCGGGCCGCATCCGGGCCCCGGGCCTTGTGTTTGACATGTCTGGTTTACAGCATCCTGAGATTTATTGACAGAGCTCTGATGTGTTCCAAATTTGGGTTTATATGACCTGCTCTATTGCACAGAAGAGAAAATATTTCTGGATGAGACTTCATTACTCAGATCTCTTCCCTCCAACTCAGCTTGGACTCCTATTAAGCTAGCCTTTTCATTTCCTGGAAAGTGACACTTACCCAAAGTGTCCCCATCGCTCTTATCCATTTCTTTTTCACCGTCAGCCTCCTTGCTTTTATCATCCTCCTTCCTAGGCACCTCTCCAAGTTTCTCCTTGGCCTCTTCCTCGAGAACGCCTTCCCTTTGTTCCTGCATTAACAGAAAAGGCTCCATTCAGAAAGCTGCCACTTCCGCGGAAAGATTCTTTTTCCTTTCTAGAACAGGCCTGCTGCTGCAGTCAGGAGGTTATTTACCTCATACATTGGAATTGAAAATGTCTGTAAAAACCAAAGAAAATCTGTAATAATTGGTGGCTTGGAAAGCCACGACTGGGGAATTCTGCATTAAAGAGCAATCAAATAAACATTTTATAAATAAATAAAAAATGGTCCCCAAATGACACAATAATTTGATCCCGTGCACACCCCCAGGGCAGGGGTAGGCAACGTTGGCTCTTTTATGACTCGTAAAATTTGCTTCAGGGGTCGAAATGGCCCTTGTAATTCTTTATGGTTTTACTCCTGCCCTCTTGTACCTTCAACTCCTTCTTCTCTTCAGATGGCTGAGGTTCTGACCGGTTTTCGTCTGTGCAGCTCTCTTCTGAACGAAACGTGGAACAACGGGACAAAAGACAAGAAACCACTATTGGACCTCTATATATGCCTCCTGCCCACACCCTACAAAAATTCAAAAGTTGCAATGATGAAGGGATCGGGGAAGGTAAGTTTTAGGAGCTGTGAGAAAACTAGACATGTTTTAACTTTCTCCCCCCAAAAACAAAGAGGCTCCTTAGAATATGGCCTGACGTAGCTCTTTTCGTAACTGCTGGCCCCTTAAGGCCGAGGTAGGGCGACAGTTGCGCTCCTTGAGGAGGGAAACATTTAAATGCTGACCTCTGCCTGCCCTCCCTTGTGTCAAAAACCAATGCCTGCCGTGAAGGAACGCCTCGGAAATCTGTACTTTCACACCCTGAATTGCCTACAAAAGCCTTCTCCCTGCCTATTCTGCCATTGGTGTGCCCGGTTTGACAGGATGAGGGTTAGATGAAGTGATGAGGGGAATCCCTTACCCTGTGCCAGGCGATTGAGTGTGAGCTCCAGGCCGGAAGCCAGGCCAGCTCTGTTCTCTTGCGTCTCGGCCCCCTTCTTAGTCCCCACCGCATACTGGGCGAGATCCAACGAGGGCGCTTCACGGGTTGAAGCGCGGAAGGCGCCCCGCTCGCCCCCCTCACCTATTCTCTCCAGCTCATCGGACGTGGTCCCTGCAATTCCGCTGCTCTCCAGACCAAATGCCGGATCTGCCTTGCCTGTCACCTTAGCAGCTTCCTCCACTTTGCGAACATGAGCTTCTACCAGGGCCGTGGGCACCTCCTCCTTCATCTTGGAGAATTCCTCTGCAAAAGACAGCCTTGAATTCAGCCCAGTGGCAAAATGGAGCGTTGCAAAATGAATGTAGGAGGTGGAAAAGGGAGTATGGGAGTGTAAAATAAGTAGGGAATTTTGTTGAGCCGCTCCCATTTAATAAGAAATGGCCAAGGCAGCAAGAGTTATAGATTACAAAGAATTCTGAAGTAAACAGAAATCACTGGAGACCCCAGGAATTGTAGCATTAAATAGCATATTTTTAAAGTACTCAGCGTACCAGGCCCTGGGTGCCAATGGGCACATCTTCTTGATCTCAGGACTTGTACACATTTAGGACTACAGCACAAACTCTGTGCTGATTCATATATTTGGCTTTTAGCATGCACCTATAAAACATGTATACTGAAAATATTAGCACGTAATATTTATGAACAATATTTCAATATAAATACATGCTGCAAAAAGCCAAGAAATTAAAAAAGAAACTATAAACTATATTTAAAAATATAGTTGTACTGGATTTGAGTCAATACAGATAAAATTAATTAATAAGATAAGATAAAATACAATAAATACGATAATTAAAATAAAATAAAAAATAAAATAAAATAAAATAATAAAATAAAATAAAAAATAATAAAATAAAATAAAATAAAATAAAATGATGGAGTGTAGTATCTGGGGTTCAGAGAAAGGCTTTTATCAAACAGGAGGGTTGAAAAATGAATTACTAGAATGCAGGGAAAAGAATATTACATAATAAAACAAGGAAACTCCTGATCTAATCTTGATTTAGACTGAGTTTGATTTAGATCAACTCAACTCTACTACACTAAAACTAAAGCTAACCAATGAAATGTGATTTCGATTGAAATTCCCAATCTATAAATACCAGAATCTGACAGTTAACAGTATATTAATACTTTTCTTGTTAATAATTCCCAGGAAGTTGACTCAGAAAACAATATCCTGCCCCAAAGAAGAGGGAGTCAAGCTATTTTCCAAGGCGTCTGAAGGCAGGACAAGAAGCAACGGATGGAAACTAACGAAGGAGAGAAGCAACCTAGAACTAAGGAGAAATTCCCTGACAGTCAGAACAATTAACCAGTGGAACAACCTGCCTCCAGAAGTGGTGAATGCTCCAACACTGGAAGTTTTTAAGAAGAGACTGGACAGTCATTTGTCTGAAATGGTATAGGGTTTCCTGCCTGAGCAGGGGGTTGGACTTGATGACCTCCAAGGTCCCTTCCAACTTAATAATAATAATAATAATAATAATAATAATAATAATAATAATAATAATAATAATAATAATAATAATAATAATAATAATAATAATAATAATAATAATAATAATTATTATTATTATTATTAATAATAAAAATCTCTGTATTCCTTCTTAAAATTCCAGGCTTCTAGCTCTAATCCTCATTAACAAAATTCATCTATGTGGTCACTAAGAGCTGACAATTACTTGATGGCACATAATCAATAAAAAAACCCTTCAAGTCCTCTTGTATGTCAAGTATTAGAAAATACAGACTAGACAGAATTTCACAGAATTCTGTTGGATAGCGATATGGCATTTTATCCTTTATGGTGTTTCTATAAATGCTCCACAACCCCACAACCCTACCCCATCCCAAGTTTAGTATTCTTTCCTTCTCCAAGAATATAGGCTGCTTATGGATGTCCTAATTCATTACCTAAGGCTGACTTGGCTGCTGCAGAAGCAACGCGGGGGTCCACAACTGAAGCCAGGAAGGCCACTGTGCTCATAACAGGGTTGCCTGACTGGCTGAAGGGGATCGGTTGATAGGCTAGGGGTCCAAGAGAGGCTTCAGAATCCTCCAAGTAAGGGTCTTCAATGGGAAGACGCAGGAAGTGCAGAATGCATTCGTCCTGAGTACGACTGCCGACGTGCTCGGACACTTTGTTCCAATCATCCTTGTACATCTCCAGGGCCTAAAATGCAATTCACAGAAATGGTGACAGTTTGGATATGAACAGCCAAGAACAGGAGCAGTAAGCTGGAACAGCGGAGTACAGACTGCAGGTGAGAAGCCAGTCAGAGACCCTTCTGGAATCTGAGCCTTTGATTCCCACGTTTTTGTGTGTGTTAAGAGACACAAAACATTGCCTGAGCGCAATTACATCATATCTCAAATTGCAGGGTGGGTGATTATTTAAACACAAATCCTTCCCACGTTTTTAAACTCCTGTAGAAAAAGAGTTTTCCACTGTCCCTCCAAACTGAATGTGTTCGACACAATGTTGCCTGAACTTGGACCATTCCCGAGATTGTGATTAAGACAAAAGATTTTGAACGCAATCTGAAATGACAGTTTGGGATTAATTAATTTATCTAATTATACTCCACATAGCGCCCTGGAACTCTAACTGAAAGTTAAGAAATGATCAGCTCCTCTTTATTGCCGTCATAGAGCCAGCTGGCAAGAAATGGCTAGAGTAGAAACATTCCTGCAGTAGCCGCAGATTCACTATGAACTGTTATAAATCGAGGACTACCTGTTTTATACCACAGAATTCAACTATGCCTCTAATCCAGGGGTAGGCAAGCTCGGCTCTTTTATGACTCATGGACTTCAACTCCCAGAATTCCTGAGTCAGCTATAACAAAAACTGTATTTTCCAAAGTCACTTCTAATAATGGATTCCGATCCTGGTGTGAGTAATTGTAAGACTATGGGAAACAATTGGTATTGGCCCACGTAACTTAATACTGTCTACAAAGATTACTACAGGTGGTCCTCGACTTACAACAGTTCATTTAGTGACTATTCAAAGTGACAACAGAACTGAAAAAAGTGACTTACGATCGTTTTTCAGTTACCACCTTTGCAGCATCCCCATGGTTACCTGATCCAAATTCAGAGGCTTGGCAACTGGTTCATACTTATGACCGTTGCAGCGTCCCGAGGTCACGGGATCTCCTTTTGCGACTTTCTGACAAAGCAAAGTCAATGGGGAAGCCAGATTCACTTAACCACCGTGTTACTAAATTAGCAACTGCAATGATTCACTTAACAAATTGTGGCAAGAAATGTCGTGTAAAATGGGGCAAAACTCACTTAACAAATGTCTGATTTAACAACAGAAATTTTGGGCTCAACTGTGGTCGTAAGTCAAGGATTACCTGTAGTGACTTTCCAGAGTTTGGGGAAAAAGTAGTCCTGGCACTATACTTTTTTTCCATGTTTAACATTTTCTCCAACTACTGAACCAAGCCCCTTCCTCAATTTGCAGCTGTGGTTTGAATCAAGAAGTATACCACACTAGGTTCCAGGGCAGAATCCATTCCCAGGAATTTCCAAAGTTGTTATATTTGTTGTTCCTTGCAACATAGGGGGAATGTTATTAAATCTACAACTGGGAAAAATAATTTCATTAACTATTTTTAAAGCCATCAATTATTAGAATTTTTTCTCCAGGGGTTATGTATGGCTCCTAGCATGGCACTGAAAGAAAAAATAGTTCCACATTCTTGGTTTAAATATGTTGGAATAGTTTTAAGCTTTCGCCCTGACTTGCTTCTGTTTAAGTGCACTGTCTACACATAATCTCAATTTCTGTGTAATGATAAAAGGACCCTAAGACATTTTATTCATATGTTATTTCTGAACAATTGAGGCTTTCTCCTTTACGTGCGACGGCTCCTTAATGTCTTTCAAAACTTCTGAAAGTCATGGAATAAACCCATAAAGCAAACAAGAGTCCTAAAATATCATCATCCCAAGGTAAATGCAATGCCTGGAGAGAAGAAAAACGTATCAATCTACTCATCAAATTTTAAAATTACCATTTTTCACACAGGAAAATAAGAAGTCAATGCCCAATGTACTTCAGCTGCTGAGAATGAAAACAAGTTTGAAGCTTTGAGAATAAAATCAAGGTAAGGAATGCTTAGGGAACGTTTAGGAGCAGCTGTCAGAAGCACATTTCTGTGGGCAATTTGAACTGCTTCCGTTCACTCACCTCCAGCAGCAACAGTGTCTCCTGTTCTGTCCACTCACGAGTAGCGCTAGCAGCAGCTTTGCTCTGTAGGAAGAGACTTGTGCGTTAGAACTGACCTGTCACAATGCACAGACACACGAGAAAAATCTACTCTGCCTTTCCTCTTTTACCTTAGAAGGAACATTCTTCTTTGTGTACATGTCAGTGCGGAGTCCAAAATTTTGCATATCCGGTGGCTTCTCCTTGCTCTTGTCTGGGAAGTTTAACATCTGCTGGGAAGCTGTGGTTTGCTTTGAAGAGAGATGAACAAGCTTCATATGATGTAAAGCAAGCCCGACTCTCAAGACCTCTGAAGTGCTATTTGAAAGATCACTACCACCTATAAGGAGAACAAGCAGGCATCCACCTCTAGCTCTCATTTGGGGCCAAGCTACAGCACAGCACATGTCAATCTTAGGCCCACCCAGATGTGTTGGAATTCTAACATTTCATCCCTGACAGCAGCATCTCTCTCATCTGGGTCTTCAGTGACCCATTACAATCTTCCTGGGTCTGCAACAATGAGCGTACAGCAGCAGTGCAGCCTATAAGGAAATTGCAGGAAACAAACTACAAAGGGAGAGATGGGACAATTCCATTCCTGCTCATCCTTTAAAACTCAGCAGATTGACCTGACTCGGTTTCTAGCTGCATGGAGTTCCACAGTTTTCCAGAGAAAAGCATCCAGGTATCATTCCTCTCTGGACTCCCACAAACACAAGCCTCCGCTGGGAATTCTCTTACCAGCTCCGGTTTCCCTTTCACTGTCTCTGTGACAAGATCTTCAATCTCTTTGCCCTTTCGTCCAGTCTTGGTATCGCTATCACTCTGACGACCCTGAAGCGTAAGCAAAATTCTGTCCTGTTGCCCTCTCCCAGTTATATTAATATTTTAATCTGGGAAAGCAAAGTTATTAAGATGTCCAGCATGCACAAACACATGATTTCCTCTAGGATGAAAATTCCTTTGGATGCTTCTTTAGCAACTTTCAGACATTTACTTTCTGAGGAACTTTTTTCCCCTTTGATTTCTCATTTAATATAGCTTCTGGTTTATTTTTTTATCAGGTGTTTTAAATGTTGACAATATTTTCAGCTGTAGTCTATATATTTCTTTTTAACATGCTTTGCGAGCTATTCATTCTTAATTATAGCTAAGAAAATTCTAAAAATGCAGATAAGCTTTTTAAAAAATGAGGTGTATTTAAATTTCTTCTCCAGGTGGCTGGATACTACCTGGGGTGTTTTGGGCTGCAATGGCACCAGTCCCGAAGGCGTGTCAGCCAGAACGTGGAAGTGAGATGTGGGTGGGGGTCCCATTGGGGTGGGTCGGCTCTCTGCATCTACTTGGTAATTGATGAGTCCCCACTGTTCTAGGAAGGCATGGACTCTGCAACAAGGGGAACAAAAAAGAAGACTCTTTATCTCAAAACAAATCTGTGACAAAAGAGCTACGGAGTAAGAGTAAACTCTGTTTGATTAATGCTAGAGATTAAAGAGAAAGAAGACTCAGTCTATTTTAAAATGTGGGAAAACTTTTATCAATGGTTAGCAAAATGAGTTAACAAGAACTGAAACTTATAGAGATGATTGATTTTTCTCTTTTGATTAATTGATACGTTTTATAATCTTTGCTATTTTTGTTGACCACACTTACTTATTATTATATTAACCCTGTTGAACACTTGTATCCAGACGATAGTTTGCTTGCTAAAACGTGGAATGTTATTGGGGGTAACCCCATTGTTGTACCCATTCCTACCCTAAACCTTCCCCTGAACCCTATCCCGAATTCCACTACCCGTAATGATCCTTGTTTTCCCTTACCCTGATAAAACTTAATAAAATATTGGGGGGGGGGGAAGAGTAAACTCTGTTCAACAGCCACATAAGAATGCTATTGAAAGTCTTACAAAGAAGGAAAAAAACTAGCACAAATTAACACAAATGAATAAAAATGGCAGAAAAGAGAGAAAAGTGCAGAAAGAAAAATAGAAAAAAAGTTTTCAATTCCCTTTACAGCAAATCACAAAATTATCTCTTATTATTACAAAAAAATGTTCACTCTTTTCTGTTGTTTCTTCATATCACCAAAACCACAAATCATACCTGCGCTTTTTTTTTCATTTTATGCAAAAACATTTAGAAGGTGTTTTGTTTCCAGGCATCAGTAAATATATTCTTTTCTCTCTAAGCAAAGAAATTAGTTTAGCCATTTCTGCAAGTTCCAACACCTTCTCCAACCATTCCTCTAAATCTCCACAGTGCCTTGTAGGCATTGAACTTTTCTATTTTTGAGCATATAGTAGCCTTGCTGCAGTAATCCTAGATTAAAACAACGTTCCATGATTTTTTTCTTGTTGCTTATCCCTTAAGTCCCAGGTCTCTGGTTTCAACGGTATTTTAACTTTTGAAAACCTCTGAGTGAATGTATGTATTTTTATCCAAAAATTTTAGGTCACATAAGAATGAGGACTGTGTTAAGCTCAAGGAGATGCACCAACCACATTTTTTTTCTCAGTAGATCACAAAATCATATTTAACCCATCTTATGGTAAAGTGGTAATTAAGACGTAAGATCAAAAATCCAGCTGCGTGTGCCAAATTGTAAAGTAAAAGTGGACTGCTGCAAACTGTTACTGGGCTTCTATATGCTCGGCTAACATACCTCATGATGGCACAGACATCACCAGCCAGGTTCCGACGACATGCAGTGGAAGTCAGGTATTCCTGCGGATTGAGCCGGTATGTGTCAATCATGAAATTGCGGTAAGCCAAGTAGCTAGAGCATGAAACAAACAAACAAACAAACAAAAAAACAGAACTACTTTCAACTCAAGTCAATTGACCTTGTAA
The DNA here is from genome assembly GCF_001527695.2 of Protobothrops mucrosquamatus. NCBI lineage: Eukaryota > Metazoa > Chordata > Lepidosauria > Squamata > Viperidae > Protobothrops > Protobothrops mucrosquamatus. Next base: position 435,847 of record NW_015387872.1, read on the forward strand.
AAGTCTTCCCACGTGATTAGCTCTATTAACCCTCTTACTAAATGCCCCTAAAGGCCAGTGCAGAAACTTTTCCTGTCTGAATGGAGTCATACAACACCAAAGATGCAAAATGTCCTCCGACTCTCACCCATGAAGAAGAAAGATGCTATCCTGGTAAAGACACCAGAGCACATAATAGCATTCTTACATTTCTGGCGTCTTTGACTTGTTCTTGCCGTTGAAAAACTCAGGAAGGGCTCTCCTCTCAATGGCATGGACACTGTGGAAGAAACACCATAAACCATTAAGAACGGGTGGGAAGGCTGGAGGAACACAGAGACAAAAAGCTCACACTCCAGCACCTGTTGTAGTCAAACCAAGCTGCATAACTGGGGATGATAATGTGATGGGTCTGTTCGGTCACATTGTCTTCATGCAGGTCAGGGTTCTTGGTCTGCTCTCCTTTGTTCCCAGCATTATTCTCTTCTTCATCCTGAAACCAGAAGTCCCTTCAGTGGAAGAATGGGCATGCTTGTGATGTTCTTACGACTATGGCTCCCAATCTTCAATTTTTATTAGAGGAGCTGGGATCTTGGAACAACTCATCCACGCAGCAATCCAAACCCCAAAACTCTCAGAGTAAGACTTAATTCCAATACATTACAGACACAGTTCGAGAAATGATGAGAGGCCGGTGCACAGAAAAAAAAATTGCTAAGCAATGAGAGAGAAGTCAAGGGAGATTTGCCATATGAGAGGCTGAAGACACTACGGTTACAATAAGTGGTGTTACAGGTCTCCAAGGAAATGATTGTCAGTATGGTGAGACATAGGCATAACTGAATTGGGGTCACTTCTACCGGGATCAAACTAAGAAAAGCAGAAAGAAGATGAGCATACCCGGGGGGTGGGGGGGAAGGGGAGGGGGGAGAGAACAGAAGTAGACCTAGCAAAAGCTGAATCTTCTTTTACTGATTACAGAAAGTGCTTATTTAATGATCATTTATTCAGCGACCCTTCAAAATTACAGCAGCACTGAATAAATGACTTATACGCAGTTCTCAAAATTATAGCTGTTGCAATGTTCCTGCACTCCTGCAATCACGTGATCAAAATCCAGGCACTTGGCAGCCCGCCTACACTTACAAGTGCAAGGGTGCTTCAACTCCTCTCACCGTATTGCCCCCCTACCTCTGCCAGCCACCCCAGTGCTACAGTGCAGTCCCAGACATGCCAGCTGACCTTCACCGTCTCTGTCTCAACTGCTGGTTATGATACCAGGCCTTCTTCCTGATGCCACTTTGCACCGTTCTCCAAATAGCGTGCACCGTTCTCAGGATGCTTTGGAAAGCCTCTGAAAAGTTTCTGAGGCCTTCTGAAACCTGATGGGAAAGCTGCACCCACTTGTCCTCCAAATCGCGTGGGCTGCTCTTGCGATGCTTTGGAAGGCCTCAGAAATGTTCTGAAATATCACGAGAACAGCCATGTGCTGTTTAGAGAACGGTGGGTGTTATTTGGAGAATGGCACAAGTAGCCTGGGGAAGCAGGCCTGGTGCAGCCAGCAACTGCTTTGCATACAGCGGTGAGCCCTCTCAGCAGTGAAAGGGAAGATGGTTAATGCCAGCTAAGGCACGGCAGGGAACTTTGCGCCATGGTACTGTGGTAGCTGCCCAGCGAACAGAAAGTTGATGTGGTACTCCTTGGCAGTGGCAGCACTGGGGCTGAAGTAGAGGCCTGGGGATGGCGGCAGCCAGCTGAGACTGCTGAAGGCCCCAGGCCTCTAAGGTCCCAGTGCTGCTGCTTCTGCTGCTCTGCTAAGGAGGGCTGCTGTGCAGGGTGGCCAAAAGGGCAAAGACATAGGGAGAGACAAATGGGGGGGGGGAGTTGAAAAGGAGGCAGAGGAGGCAATCCCTTACCTTTCTGAGTCTCAGGGCTGGGAGGGACCAAGCCAGGAATGGCTTGGATTGGGGTGGGTCCTTTCCTGATGACCAATGAAATTGTTAATGATGGCAATGCGGGATTGCCATCACTAAGAAATGCGATCATGTGGCATTGTGCTTCGTGACCACTTCCCTTGGATGGAAATTCCTGTCCCAATTAGCGTTGTAATTCAAGGACTACCTGTAAATGGTCATTTTGTTCCCTTAGCACCGGCTTATCCTTCCCAACCTGCCCCTGTATGAAGAGTGGGACTGTTCTTTAAGGTATAACAAGAGGCAATAGACAGAATGCAGCATTTGATTCACCTTGCCTGCCGTCTCCATGTTCTCATCCTCTGGTTCATCTGGAAAACAAGAACAAGCATCCCAAATCAGAAATAGGAACCTACATTCTCCAGTTCCTCTTCCATAGCTATCTGGAGAATCATCAAGAGCGAAGCCATATTTAGCAAAGGAAGAATAAAAACACCTGAATGAGTATATAGCAGCACTCCCCAATGACATTTCTTTATGCACAAATGATTGAAGAAGCTTGCCCAGTAACATAAATGGGAGCTACCTTCCTTAAGATCTATTTCTACACTCTTCTTGTAGATCTTTTCTGTTTCAAAATAAAATTTATTGTGTCACTTGGGAGACTGATTTTGAGAAAAAACAAGTCTCAAGCTCTTTTAGGCTTACACAATTACCATGTAATTTTCTGGATTCTGGCCAGTAAGCCTATGGCTTCTTATATTCTCTGATGGTTTACTGAAATTATACAGATTTATCATTCCAACTTTTTTATTTTATTTGCAGCCCAGTCTGCTGGTATGATTCCAGACACACTCCTCCTCAATGTGGTTGAGAGAAGAAGAGTGGCTGCCCCTTAATAATTTGTTTTGCTTGGTTTAAAAACTGCAGAAGACAGTCTGTCCCCAATAAATGTTTATAACAGTATAAACATCAGTTATACTCCCACATAACAGTAAATTTCAAATGAATGTACGACAACGAACAAATAAAATGAGAAATAGCTGTTAGTACAGCATCTCAACACTTCCCTTTCACTTGATGCAACACTCAATAAATACTTAATGATTAATCCTGGATTGTGTGTGTGTGTGTGCGTGCAGAGCCCATGCAATTATTCTTACCAACATTTTTGGAAGTGGTTTGCCCGTGTCTTTTTCCTACGCTAGTACCATACTTAAGGCAGGAGTAGCCTGGTGCCCATTACGTTATACCAACGTGGCTCTTATTTACTACATTTAATTGAACTGATTTTGATTTTTCCTTGCTTTTAAGTGCCTTGCTTTTATCTTTTGCTCTAAGATGCTTTGAGCTATAAACTGTAAGTAGAAAAGTGGGACAGAAATGTTTTTATAGATGTTTTTGTTTTTATAGACAAAAAAACCTGTACTAAACACCCAGCTTTTTCACATTATCAACCAAGAGTTGCAAATTCCCACTGAAACCAATCCCAGAAATAGCATACCATATCCGTGTTTCTGCTCTGACAGCTTAAAGGAAGCTGGACTGATTTTATCATCTTATAGGTAGTTCTTATCAGATGATATGACACCTGTTCACAACTGATCATTTGGAGGGGGAGAAGGAATCTAATCTTCCTATTGCATAAATATTACTCTATCAAAGACTAAGAGTATGTTCTTGCTCATTTAGTAAAAGGAGGATTACAAAATAAATAAACTATCCCTTACCCAAATCAGTCATGGTACCGCCTTTCACTGGAGCAGATTCAGAATCTTTCTTCGTATTGACTATGGAAGACACAACAAGGAAGGAATATTTTATTCAAAGTACCTCCCCAGGAATCATACTGCAGGGCCAAGGAATTATACTTCCTTCTTATCCTTGACCTTAGGGCAAAGTGTAACATCAGTGTGGTTATTTTCTTAAAATTTAAAAGTGCTTGACATATCCAAGGGCTGTTTTGGGTGTCTTAAATGTCTACAAGGTTTAATGCCTCTATTTTTCTGTTGTTAAGTTAGTAACACAAGTTATTAAGGAAAACTGGCTTCCCCACTGATTTTACTTGTCAGAAGATCTCAAAAGGTGACCTCATGACCCTGGGACACTGCAACCACCATAAATATGAGTCAATCGCCAAGAATCAAAATTTTGATCATATGACCATGGAGATGCTGCAATTATCGTTAAATGTGAAAAACGGTCATAAGTCACTTTTTTCAGTGCTGTTGTAGCTTTGAACGGTCACTAAACGAACTGTTGTAAGTTAACTGTACAGTATGTGCAATACAGGCTCTCTACCTTTCACTCTCCACTGTAAGGACCAGAGGTGTACTGACTAAAAGAAAAATAATATTCTATTCATCGCACTGATGTAACAATGGTAGATTTTAAGGGAGCTGTAATTGATAGAAGCCATTCTAAGCAACTCCAATATATTAAATATGACAAAGAGCCATGGTTATGGAATTCATAAAGAGCTTTAAATTCTGACCTGTTTTGGGCAGCGTGACCTCTTCAACATTAGGGACAGGAGAAGGTTCATCCATGTCTTTTGTGAGATCTTCTTGTTCTTCCTCACGGTGGCCACGTTTGGATTTGGTGTAGGGTGTGGAAGGCCTGCAGATGGAAAGCAAAAGGCAGAGAGCCAATAAACAACATTACTCAATCCTGGATACTACATCAAACTATAGATAAATCATCATTATTCCTGAACAACAGAATAGATTCTGTTGTAGCTTTCAAGTAAGGAAAGCTGAGTTGAAAATGTCTTATGAATGATTTCATGAAGTGAATCCACACAGTAGAATTGGCAATATTGTTGCAAACTGCTCCTGGAGTTGCCTGTTCAAGGGAAGGACTTCAAATAGAGAGGGCACTCCATTCTTGGTTAATCCAAGCCAGCCTCTTGTAACAAACTATGTTTTCCCTCAGGAATAGGACAGGAGGGCAGGCTGTTTTTTTTAAAAAAAATAAATAAAATAAGGCACTTTAAGAAATATGCTAGAAACTGAATAGAGTTGCTTCATACCCAGACACTCAAGAAAAACATTTATTTCTCCTCACCCTTTCTTGGCATTTTTTTTCTTTGCTTCTGGAGTAGGCGAAGGAGAAGGGGAACGTTTCCGTTTTTTATAATTTCCCCCCTTCTTATCCCTTCGATCTGAATCAGGACTGTTAACCTGGAAAGAGAGAAGTCAATGCAATTTGCCAGCAGCCTTGAATTGCCTCCTTAAAACCACATTAAGAATCTCTGTGCTCATCACTGAACATTTTTTAGATATGCAAAGGAAAATTAATAGAATCTCTTAGGAGCTAGGGCCTAACTAATTCCTGTGATAAATTCTGAACATATTAATTTAGAAATACAAGCACCCTGCTGGGTTTGACCGGTCTACGTAATTCATCACTTACTATAAAAATTCCAGCAGCCATTTGGAACAGACAGACTGTTCTTGACCATCTACTAGAACTGGTCCGTATTCCAGCTGAAGGTTTCAATATACCTTGAGCATGGTAATCCCTGCCTCTTGCCCATTCCAGAAATGGGAAAACTAATATTTTGGCCGACTTTGTCCTTTCCTTTTTTGAAACATTCAGCCCAAATACTCTTAAGAAAAAGGATTAAAAGCTTTAATAAAAAATATATATACCACACCTCGTCAGTGAGAGTCTTGGCAGAGATTTTCTTCCTCCTGGAGACAGGGCTCTTCTCGTCATTTACCTCATAGTCCTCTTCATTCATCCACTCGTTAAAAGTGTCCGTGTCTAGGATCCATTTTGCATGAACCTGGGAGCGAGAAGACAAGATCATCACCGGATGCCTTGAATTGAAAAAAGGTAAGAAGCTACTTCCCACTTCTGAATTAAAACATAGGAACTTGTTATTTTAGAAGCCTCATAAAGTTCTTCTGGGACAATGCCACAACGGTCCAACCCCAAAGTCTTTCCTATCACATTACCTTACGGGGTTTCTCTGGCGTGGGAGCGTCCTCCACGGGGGCTTCAATTTCACTGGCTGGAATCCAAGTGTCATAGCTGTAAAAGAAAGCACGTAGTGAATAAAAAATCAGTTCTAGGACCTCATTGCATGCCATGATCACAACAGTTAAGTCACGTATTTTCCTACGCTGCCTCACGATAACAGTGCGGGAAAAATTAAGACCCAGCTACAATCAGTCTTTAGTTATTTTACATTTACAAGTAGTGGCTACAAATAAAGACAAGGATATAATCTAAAAACTATCCATATGCATTTTTCTCCATCAACTAAGGTAGTTATAGAGGGCTGAGGCAAACCTGTCAGGATAGTAGCCCCAGTGAAGAAGAACTTGTTTGTCTCTCTTCATAATTGGACGAACCCATTCTTCTAAAAAACAAAACAATAACAGTAGAATGATTATTACCCAAGTACAAATGACACTTTATTTCACACATATCAAATGTATCATTAAGTTGCTCTGAAGTTCTCATAAGAGTAATAGGGCAAATTCTTCAAAATGGGAACGAAGAACTATACCCATACGAACGCGATCATGCATAAACGTTATCTTCAGATTCATGTGTTTATGTGTATGTGTGTGTAATATTCTAATGAATATTAAAATATGTAAAAATAAAATAAAGTTACCATTCAGTGAAACAATGTTCCTTTAATTAAATGGAAACACCATTTTTCTACAAATGGCCCACTTAATAGACCAAAGGCAAGAGGTCAGTTCAACTCTATTCATTGCCAGGTTTCTATGAGAACATCTTTACATAATATAAGACAACCTGTTTTCATTAAAAAACTAAGGAACGTTTTTTAAGCGTCAAGAACTGTATTTCACAATCTTCCCTCCATACAGAAGACTGATCTTTATAATGATGCTGTTGCCCCCTATGTGCTCTCTGTGTGAAATGCCATTATTATTTGGTGGTTTACTCTTCTAGTCCTTTTCAAAATAAAATCACATTCCGCCTACCACCATAGTATCTACATGAAACAGGTATAGACAGGAGAGGACATGAACAATAACTGAACAAAGGAAAATATATAAATAAAAGCTAGAAGTAAATTCAAGATATAAGCCAGCAGGAAAAAAATACAGTGTCCTTAAATCAGAGATGACTATTAAGAGGCAGAGCTAGACAGCAACAATAAAAACAAAATACTCTGAGAATTGTACAGTATATTGTGGGATATGGAAAGAAAAAAAATTGTAATGCATCTTAGACATTAAACATATTGTAAGAATCAAGAGTAAGAGCTTAAATTTTAATTTTAAAAGTATGGTAGATTTTCTACAATTTAGGCTCCCTATCTTTATGGACAGGTGTATCAGGGTCACTGCTGTTTAAAAATGGGATTTCTTTCATTGCAATTGTAATTCCATTTGCCCATAAAGCCACTGGAAATAAAATCGAAAACATTTCAAAACGTACAGTAAAACCTCAATTTAACAGATCACTTAATGGTGTTCATTAAATCCACAAGTACATAATCTACCTCAATTTACGTCATTTGCATAATTACATGACTTGTATAAATGGCATCATTTGCTATAAAACCTCAATTTAAATCTTGATCCATCAAATGAAGGGGAAGTCTGAATAAATAAATAGGCTATTGTATCCAAAGTCTGTTAAACTGAGGGTTTACTGTAGTATTACATTCTGTACTACTTATTTAAACAGAAGCATAGTTGCATGTAAACAACCACTGTTCATAAACTACGCACAACCAATAACCACCGAGAAAGTATATTTTACACTCAAAACTCTGTAATTGCTCTCATCAAAATCAGAGTGAAATCTTACCTTCTTCCAAGCTACCAGGGACAGGGAAGGCAATATGGGAGGCACTGCTCTTATCTTCAGTTATGGTTCCCTTAAATAAATAAATAAATAAATAAATAAATAAATAAATAAATATCAAGATTTAAATATCAAATATCAAGATTTAAATCATACAGGGGCCACCTGCTGCTCAAAATGATTTCTCAATGCCTTCAATGTTCCTTATGATCGTGGTGTTGAAGTATGGTTCATACAACCAAAACCTGACACCCCTGCTTTCCTTCATTTTAGATAAGCCACTAAATAAAACAATGTTAGAAAAGATTTAAAATCTTTAAAATTCTTTGTCATTTATCAGTATGACAGAAATCATACTCTTCATCCCTTCAGGAGCCCAGGCCCGATTTAGCCTATGAGTCATGTATAGCATTAACACTGCTTTATTGTTAACAGCTAATCAAGCACAATTTCATGGGGCTAGTCCTTACTGTTAAATACCTTTCCCAATCTTGAATGTTCAGTGTTTGTGCCACTGACCCCTCTTGAGGACCGTGCTGATGCAATACAGTACACAGTGCATGCTCCAGTGCCTTTCTGAAGTTGTTCAGCTACTGTTTTGAACAATTATTGAACTGCAAACTTATGTACAGGATCGAAATGCCAAGTAAGAACTAATAGACTGCAAGTTTTTAAAAGAACCTGACATACAGCAATACCTCATTTCTAAGGTGCCAACCTATTTTGCTGCTAATTATTTACTGTTTTCCAGAACAATAATGTTGAACAATTGCATCTATGAAACAAATAGTTGGTTCAGTTGCAGAAGGAAAAAATAATTAAGGGCTCTCATCAAAAATTCAGCAGCAAAACTGTTGTACATCACTCTATTAATCAGCATTATTTCTTATTTTGAAGTACAACTGGAAACAACTTGTTCTTCCATGTTTGTAAATGACAGGAAACTGCTGGTATTTGGGGGCCTAAACCCCCATTATATATGCAATATGCTCAGTTGGGCAAAGGTTGCAATATATAACAAGAGGAATGGGAGACGGTGAGGCCCAAGGTCTGCCATTCCCTCACTGAGCTGTTCTGATGTCTTGCCCACCTGATGTCGTTTGACAATGTCTTTCAGCTTGGCTTGCAATTTGGGGTCAATATCTGGATGCAGATAAATGTTAGGACGAGATAGACAATTGTTCTGAGAAAGAAAAAAAAAAAACAGAGAAAATTAGTGTTTTGGGCTCAGATAAAAAAGCTTACTAGCTGAGATATTTTTTAAAAAGAGGCCACTTTACCTGTACCAGAGATTTTTCAATCGTCATGAACATCTCCACATTTCGATCCATTCGCGAGGGATTCTGGAAATCGAAACGTCGCCTTTTTTAGGGGGGAAAAAAACAGCCTTCAATAAAAAGCACAGTTCATATTTTGTAAATAACCTATTTTACAAGTAGGCAGGATAGAGGCATTTCATAAAGTCTGATGTCTGAGTCTGGATATCCCAGTAAGGCAGTGGTTCTCAACCTTTTTAATGCCGCGACCCCAACCAGTCGTAAGTCGAGGACTAAACCAGTCGTAAGTCGAGGACTAAACCGGTCGTAAGTCGAGGACTACCCAACCGGTTGTACGTCGAGGACTTTCCCTGCCCGGGAGCGCTGCGCATGCGTGGTTCCGCCCCCTGCGCCGGCCGAGGTGTAGCTGGCAAGCGGCAGAGACGGAGCAGGCTGACCACCAGCTGGCCCAGCCCAAGGGAGGTAAGGCACCCGCCGGAAAAGGGGAAAAAAAATGGAGGACAAAAAAAATGGCAGACAGCCTTGCTTGGCGACCCCCATGAAATGGTCGATCGACCCCAAATGGGGTCCCGACCCACAGGTTGAGAACCACTCCAGTAAGGCCACAGAGCAAACTTGCTATTATAGATCTTGATTCATCCTGGATAACAGACTGACTTCTACATGAAGACTGTTCTTTTTATTCCTGAAGCAAATGAAAGTGTGCATCAGGCAATTCCGGTATCATAAAATACTCTCCTAAACAAAGCAGCCATAACATCTCCCTACCCATTACTACCTGTGCCACAAGAATAGCCCTGTTCAAACAAGATACATTTGCCAGGATAGAAATAGCATTGTACTGGGGAGTTCCAAGTTCAAGTCCAACATTTCAGTGGATGATTTTGAACAAATCACTTTTTCTCAGCCCAACCTATCTTACATTAATTTTATTTTTTTTAATGTATTTATTTTGCTAGGCTTAATCATCAAAAGGTTCCCCATTCAATAATTTCTTCTTGAAACAGGATCTTCTATCATAAAAACACAGATTGCTATTATTTCATAACACATAGTGAGAATAATAAATAGAAGGCTTACCATCCTTGGTCACTCTTGAATTTATAAGCTGCTGCAAGGATGTGACATAGGGCGCCACCAGCTTTGAAATCTAAGAAGCATTTAATCTATAATAGGCACAGGAAGCAAAACAACGAGTTAATTCAACTTCATCTGCTCCAAAAAGTTCCCTTTCGTTCTCCTTTCCCTTTCTCTCTTCAACATTTTCATTCTTTTTCCTCCCTTTCTATTTCCTTTTGCTCTTCAAACAAATGGAACATTTATTTCCCAAAGCTTAACTAACACAACAGAAAGGAAAATGTTCAGGGAGATCACGTTAACAAGGAGTCTAGAATTAATTTTATTTTCTTAATTGCCAGGCCCTGATTCTTCTCTGATTCTGCCTAAAAAAAATAAAGCAATTCCACTTTGCACAAACTTGCACTTTGCAAGTTGAATTTGCATAATGTCTGTCTTTCTTTCTTTCTTTCTTTCTTTCTTTCTTTCTTTCTTTCTTTCTTTCTTTCTTTCTTTCTTTCTTTCTTTCTTTCTTTCTTTCTGCCATGCATAATCACTATGTGTTAGGAAGAAAAGAAGAGAAGGCTCAGCTCAGATTCAAAAGTGACATCTGGTCTATGCTGTAAATGTTGCTCCTTGAAAAGTTAGTTTCCTATAGTATTTTCACAACAATCTAAAAATTAAACTGCGAAGAGGTAAAGGAACTATGAAAGTACAGCAGAATTTTTTAGCATCAAAAATCTGTCAACCTTGATCAAAATATAAAACAGTTCTGTTCTGCACGTGAACACAATAATTAATAGTGTATTTTTCTCTTAAGAGCAACATGATTGAATTAGAAGATACATATTATGCTTGCCTTAGAAGGATGCACTATGCTATTCCACAAAGAACTACCATTAAAATACATGGTTTGTATTGGCAATCCCCACGATGCTACGAGCTGTTCCATAAATTATACCGAATGTAACCCTAGACTTTTGGTCAGTGCCATTTCAAATTACAAGTAAAATTTTGGCTGGTGTTGTTTTCCTTACATAAACAACTTTATAGCATTAGATAAAAATGTTTGGTATGCCCCCCCCCAACATACTTATTTCCTATCTGCGGGAAGGTTTTTACATAAAGGTCTTCTATTTTGAAGATTCTAATGGATTACTCAAGTCTTACATTATTAGGCTACCCAAGGGATTACTGCTCTTCTGAGTATTATCTTCTAAATTACTGAATATTGTTTTCTCAAAAATTAAGAAAATGTTGGCACTTACTGGCAACTTTGTGAGCGGTGCATTGCTGACATGCTTCCCAAATACCTCCTCTTGGAACTGCAGCAGCTGTACCACTAGGTTGGATAATGATTTATTGGTAGGGGGTTCTGCTTGAATGTACTGTGAGGGGGGGGGAAAGGATTGAGACTTTAGGTAAATCCAAACCAAGTCTTCTTAGTAGTTTCTCTTTTAAGTCACAACCAAGCAGTACCAAGAAAGCAACCACCTTCAATTTTGGTTGGAAACAACTAATAGGGAGTTAAGTCCCAATCTAAAATGAGATTAGAGCTTTTTTCTTTACCTTAAAAAAGAAAGGAAATAGAGAAAAGGAAACTCCGGATAATACAGGAAAACATTAAAACTCGATCCCATTTCACCTGCTAGGACAGTGGTGGCGAACCTATGGCACGGGTGCGCACTCAGAGCCCTCTCTGTGGGCACGCGCACCGTCGCCCCAGTCCTAGGCCTTTAGCTCGGTTTTATAAAACCTTTTCGCTTTAGGCCTTTGCCGCTGTGTGCAAAAAAAAAAAAAGGTTCAATCAATCAATCAATTTCAACTTCTCGCAGGGGAAAAAAAGATCTTGCAAAGTTGGAATTGATTGAACTTTTTAGTCCCACCCAGTCTGCCGTTACCACCGCAGCCGCACCCAGCCAATGGGCCACGCCCACCCAATGGGCCACACCCACCCGGCACTCGACGATGCATAAGTGGGTTTTGGGTTGCAGTTTGGGCACTCAGTCTCTAAAAGGTTCGCCATCACTGTGCTAGGATTAAAAATTGGGAAGAAACAGTACTCCTTGAGAGATCTAGTTCTACATACAAAGCACCAGAATTTTTCTTTTTAGAATTTGCAGTCATAGTACATTTAGTATACTTTCTAAGAAATCTTAACGGGACCATTACAATGTTTAAAGTTATCAATAGAACTGTGGATATTGGTTACCAACATGAGTATTGCTAGCAAAATAAAAATAAAAATGAAAAACCCCTATCTTATTGATCACATTTTTTATTTAATTTAAACTGGCCAGAATTTTACAATGTGGATAGTGTATCCCCCAACTTTACTATAAACTAATTTTATATTAGATTATGTGGGATACAGCATTTTTTTAAAAAGCCATTATTATGCTACTGACATTGATGTAAACTAGTTCATGTTACTCAATGCTCATTTCATTTCTCAATAGATAAAACGGGATTTCTTTCACATATCAATTCTTACAAATCTTTTCTAGACATGAAAAAACAGAATCCAGTATCATATAAAAGTATATACATGGTCTCCTTTTGCGATTCTTCATATATCCTCAATTACATATTAATTGTATAAATGTATTCTCCAGAGATTGGGGGACTCTGATGCAAAATCTGGGAGTCACAGGAAAAGAAGTTTTTCTCTTCTGGTTTGGTAGTGGGAACAGCTTCTCCTGATGTTAGAATACCAATAGATTAGGACTGATTAGCACAGTGTGGAGACATTGCAAATGCTAATAAATTGCCTATTATATTCCTCCTGCTTAAAATTCTGCTTCTTAGTGGCTTGTCTATTATCCTACTGGTTTTTAAGGAAGTATGTTAGTTAGGGAAAATGAGATGCATGAGGAATTTACTTTTCCTCTTCAAAGAAAAAGGACATAATTTTAATTTGGGAGAAGTGGAAAGAAAACAGTTGTTGAATATAAATAGACCAAAACTAATTCTGTATATCTTTATGTAGAATTTCATCCATGTTCAAATATATTTATTCTGTTCAAGTGTACACTGGACTATAAATGTTTAAAAAAATTTGTTCTAAGGAAACATGATAAGTTTTTAAAGTAACTGCTTACAGCAATTATATTGCACTGTTATATAATAGTGCACTATTGCATTATCCTTAACAAAGATCAAGGATCTGCAACTTTCCTTCATTAGTAGAATATGGATATGCACAAATGTCACTCAACTGTTGATTTGGCCAGAAACGGGAATGTGTGTACATTGACAAGGAAAATGCCTAAATAGAATTTACTTAGCAAAAATATTAGCATCCAATTGTTGGACTGCCTGTTACTAATTTTTAGTAATAATAGTGTAGGATACAAATGGGAACGGAAATGGTCAAGAGATATGATTTAGGAAAATGGTGAACTGTCAGGACACAAGCTGTCACTCTAAAAAGTGTTGCCTGAGGATTCAGCCACTCTCTTTCTCTTGAAGGTAAAAGCCTGAGAACCATGGTTCTGTGTTGCTTGCAGAAAGGCTGTAGTCCCCAAACAGAAGAGCCATGAGGATATAGAATATCCTCTTATCTAACTTAATAACATGACTCAAGAGTTGCCCCTTCTATACTGTTTATGGACATAAATATTTGGATATGCGTGTGTACATATGTGTATATGTCTATAAAATAAATACCATGGATTCTAATACTGGTGTTTTGGCTTATAGCTCCTTTCACCTGACTAGAGATTGAAAAGAAAATGTGAAAGAAGCAACTAACTGAACATGCAAATAGCATGAAAGAACAAAAGCAGTAATTCTGGTTGTCTTCCTGACCAGAATTCTCTCGCAAGAATGGGGCCCAGATGTAAAACTGTAAGCAAAGCACTGCCAAATCTGGCGCACAAGAATCCATTTAAAGAAATAAACAAAAGCAAAGCTAAATATTTGGAGGAGATAAAGGGAGGATTAAAGAATTTCTCCTGGAAAAATAAGAACAAGCACAGCCCATCCACCTCCAAAAGAAAGATGCTCCACAACCTGTAAGCTTTTGCAGGCCAAAGGCCACCCTTATTATAATTAGGAAAGAAGCCGTTGTCAATTTATGGGTTGCTTATAAGAAGCTGAAATGTCACGGAAGGAAAAGTTTCAATGGAAAGGAAGGGGTAGCATCCAGAGGACAATAGGGCAGCAGGTGGAAGCAGCCAGATGCTAAAAGGTCAAAGAGGGAGTTCTCTTAATTCAACCAGTCTGGAACTGAAACCACCAGACAGAATTGCAAGAAGGGAGGAGGATCTGCTATTCTATCGGGACCGAGTCGATTCAATCGACCGATGGCTGATTTTGGCTGAGGAAAGCGGGACGAGCAGCAAGGTGGAGCGAAAAGGGGAATTTTGAAGACGAGGGGCCGCGGTTTTAAAGGACCCTCCGGGAATTGGGGTGGGGTCAAGAGGAAATCCCACCATCTACCTCTACGGGGAGGGAAATCTCGCCTCTCTTCAGGTCCGCATTCCTCCTTCCCAATTTGGCAATGCCATCACCACCCACCCCGCCTCCTCTCCCCCCGAAGGGGCCCATCTTGCTGGGGAGAAGGAGGAAAAAAAAAAAAAAAAAGGAAAGGAGAGGCGGTGGGTATCTGCGGGGCATCTCGGCCTGGGAGCAGAAGGATGGCGAGCGGGGTGGCTTCTGCGACGGGAGGGGGGAAGCGGAATGGGAGGAAGAGAAGCGCCCTTTCCCTCCCCCGGGAGCTTCCAGAAGGTGTCGCCTAAACGGCGGGGAGGAGCACCGGCAGGCCCAGGCCTGGCCAGGCCGGTACCTTCTTGTAGTTCTTGCCCAGCCAGACCCGCGTGCTGTCGAACTGACTAACGGTGTCCGAGGCCTCGTAGTACTTGACGTTGGGGCCGCCGTCCTTCTTCCGCACCGCCATTTTCCCAGCGCCGCCGGCCTGGGCCGCGCCGCTCTCTAGCTGCGCGCCGCCACCGCGGTCGCCAGCGCCTCGCTGCGCCCTCTGCCGGCCGCGCGAGTGCTCTGCCTTCCGATCCCGAAAAGCAGCGGCCCCTGCCGGCGAAAAGGAAGAGAAAGCCTGACCGCTGAGGGTAGCCCAGGTCGGCTGGCCTCCTACTGGCCCAAGGTGATCTTAACCCGGAGCGGAAGGCGGGAAATGCCTTTCGCTGAAAGAACGGCCTTCCAGCCCGTAGCTGAATAATAAAAAGAACGCCTTTTGTTCTGTGTGCTTTTCATTCTACAGCGGTATCTGTGCAGGCAGGGGGCTAAATCATGACGGTTTCGTTAAATTTAAACTTTAATCGGTGGCACCTACATTTCTACCATCCTTGCTTTCTTCCCGATGCTCCGTTGTAGAGCGGGAGGAAAGACACCCCAGCTAATTCAATATTCAATTTTATTCAACATTTATTGTTTTTTATTATTGCCTGTTCACCGCCCTGAGTCCCGTAAGGGAGATAGGGCGGTATATAAATTTAAATAATAAATAAATAAATAAATAATTAGCTGTGGCTAATTAGCTAACTAGCTCAAGAAAGAAATACCGATTAAGGAAATGACTGATGAGGAGGAAGATGATCATCCAAGCATTTAGGTTATCTTAAAAGAACTGGATTGGAAATCGCCTTCTTCTCCTTCTTGTGCCATATCCGTTATCGGCCGTTGGCGATCGCCTGAGACGTGACAATCCCAGGAAAGCCTGCCGCCTGTCTCGGCTGCGATTCCAAAAGATCTCCTTCGGCGCGACGCAATCGAGTTGTGTAAAACGCTTGTGTCAAGTCGGCTTAGTGAGACTTGGCGCCCAGATCTGTTGGTTTTCACGAGCCTTCCCTTCCTTTTCACACTGGAAGCCTGCGGGCAGGGATGGTCGGGTTTTGTGTAGAAAACATCACATTTTTTACAGAAATGTTTTAGCACCAAACGATCACGTCCCCCTTTATTGCTTATCTGCATCTCTTTCGGCTCAACTGCAAAAATCCGGGATTTCCCTTGACCTGGTAAGAAGAGATGGGAAATCTTTTAGGGGACGTCCTAAAGATGTGACAACCTCAGTGTCAGGTCATTTCCTTTAACACGACCACGATTAGAAAGGCACTCTGTACATGCGCAGGAGCTCTTCTTGAGTACTAATGCACGCTTCCTAGAGTTCAACCAAGGGGGGGGGGGGGGGCAACCTCAAGTCTTCTGCAAAGAGGAGACCAGAACAGGTTAGCTGGAGGAAGTGGGGGATAAGATGGAGGGGGGAAAGTTAGAAGGGCAAATTGGAAACGGAGGTGAAGTTCAAAAATGGAGTCCGTATTGCGACTACGCCAGGCAGGCAGAGAAGCCATGCAGGCGAGAAGTACATGAGCGCCAAGACGCCGAGAAAAGAGCATCGGTGCTTTCTTTTAGCTGAGCGCTGAGTTGGGCCGGCGGGAAAGCTTTTCGCCTTCTCCTCTTTCCCGAAAAGAGGGTTTCCACCGCGACGTCTTCTTTCTTTCCCACTTTCTAGAAAGGAACCTAGAAAAAAAAAATCTAGCCTCTCGATGGATCTGTCTAGCTGAAGCTCCACGCAGCCCTGGCCTGAGAGTCACGGTGGCCGAGTGGTTAAGGCGTTGGACTCGAAATCCAATGGGGTTTCCCCGCACAGGTTCGAATCCTGTTCGTGACGACGATCTCGTTTTGATGGCGAGCGATCCCACCAGCTTTTGATGATCGCCGACTGGAAAAGGGAGCCCGCTGGAAAGCAATGGGGAAAAAAAAAACACGTGGTGGGACGGAGAGAGAACGAGTCGCTCGCTCCGGCCTTCAAGGCAGTCCGTGTGCAGGAGCTCGATTGGGCGGCCTCCGGTGGAAGAAACAAAGGAGGACATGCGCTGGCGGAGCTCGCTAGCTTGTGGATCACGCGCTTCGTAGACCAAGATCATGTCACTTCAGGCAGGGCGTGGACGGAAAGCAACTTACTGCGCCTCGCATTTTCATTTTTGACTCGGGAAGCAAACGCGCTTGAGGGTAGCTTTATCGTCCATATACGGCCTAAGCTTGATTTTTGTGGTAGCTGCAATTGCAAAAGGTAAAAGAGCAGGAAAGAAATCTCAGCAAAACAACTTTGCCGTGCTAAGAATATGGGCGTGACATGCCCATCTAGAATTATCAGGAGTTGAGCTCGTTTGTTGGCGCCTTTCCCTTTGTAGAAAATGTCACCCTCCGTATTTTGTAAATAAATTCGGTAAAGCAATGACATCTCCTAAAACATACCATAGTTTTGAAGGAATTGGCAACAGGATTTAAATCAGTGGTTCTCAACCTTTTTAATGCCGCGACCCCAACCGGTCATAAGTCGAGGACTAAACCGGTCGTAAGTCGAGGACTAAACCGGTCGTAAGTCGAGGACTTTCCCTGCCTGGGAGCGCCGCGCATGCGTGGTTCCGCCCCCTGCGCTGGCCGAGGCGTAGCTGGCAAGCGGCAGAGACGGAGCAGGCCGACCACCAGCTGGCCCAGCACAAGGGAGGTAAGGCACCCACCGGAAAAGGGGGAAAAAAATGGCGGACAAAAAAATGGCGGACAAAAAAAATGGCGGACAGCCTTGCTTGGCGACCCCCATGAAATGGTCGATCGACCCCAAATGGGGTCCCGACCCACAGGTTGAGAACCACTGATTTAAATGGACTGGAATGGACTACTGTAAGATCCTTTTTGGATGGTTCCCCAAAGCTATTTTCATGGATATTAAATCTGGACAACTGGGTGTCTTACAAAGGATTAATAATATCAAAATACGATACACAGCATGCACGCACACACTATACTGGGACAAATAAACTCTACTTAACACCCAGTTCGATGAGTTCACGTAACATCTTAGCCCATAACATCCTGAGGGAAGAGCCCTGTCTTAAAAGACCTTCCTAATGCCCTCAGGGTTGTGGAGAGAGAGGTGCTGTAAGGATAATCCCGTGGTAAGATGGGTGGCCAATAAATGTAATAAATAAAATTAATAAATAAACAGAGAAGGCATGCCTCATGGGTCCCCTGTGGGGGTGAGTTATTGATGGGATGAAAGCAAACTGGCCAGTCTGATCTTGTGGGATAGGCAAAGACAATTAGAGACAAATCTGCAGACTCTTCTAATCTTGCCACTAAATTGTACTTTCCAATGTGACAGAAGAAGGGAAGTTATTACTATTTTTTTTAAAAAAATATTTGAAGTAGCTGCCCATTTCCAAGTCCAGAATACTGAAGGTATTTCTGGGTGAACATCAGGTCAGGGAACCTAAGCACAGTTTGTTCATTTTGCAAGAGTTGAACTTCGATTCCACCTGAAATCCCATCCAGGGAAGTCGCCTGCTTTTGTGAACCATCTTGGAACAGCGCCTCACCATGGACAGCACGGCCTGAGGTGTGCTATCCTGGGAATATCAAGGAAGTTCCTGTCTGCCCTCTGCTGGGAGAGAAGCTGAAGAGCTGCCATTTTGAATTTAAAAATTGCAACCATCAGGAACTGGCTGAAGCCAAGACTAGTGGCTTTGGGGAAAAGCTGCCTCAATGGATATTGGCTCAATTACTACTCTCTTGTATACTCTGAGTACAATCTGCCTACTTTCCACAGTGCGTATGCCAGGCCAGGCCTGACCCTAGTAAAAGTATTTCTTGTTTTGCTCTCTAGGAGCAGAAGGGAAGTTATGTTCTCAATTCCTGCACTGTTTTCCTGCCTTGGAAAATAAAATGCTATTTGCCAGTCCGATTGGACAAAGCTATTATTGTACAGTACAGGGCAGCTCAATAGAGAAGATAAATTGAAGCTGGCTTTTTTGGCTTGCGAATTGGGGAGAGATCTTGCTCTTCGGACACATATGATAGCAATATTTGGGAACTTTTTTGTCTGTGTGTTCTCAAATCAGTATTTGCTCCTGGCAACAGCCTGAATTAGTCCCTGAAGTTTTCTTGACAAGATTTTAAAAGTGGTTTGCCCTTGCCTCCTTCCTAGAATTGAGAGGCCTAAAGTCACTCAGCTGGTTCACGCCAAATGCGAGACTAGAACTCCTTGTTTCCCATTTTTTAGCTGGTACCTTAATCACTACACCAAACTGGCTCTCTTGGAAAATATACTTAAGTTTACAGTATTTAACATTGCTTTTTGATTTTACATGCCACTACCTGAGTTGAACAACCTGTGCTCTCCAGATATTGAACTACAATTCCCAGCATTCGTTGCCATTCATGATTCATAGTTAATTACACTATTGGGAGCTATAGTTCAGCAATACCTGAATATCCCATTCCTGTTCAAATACCTTAAAATATTTTGATGCTAAACACAGGAAAGTAGAACAGTATTTACAGAAGTTCATGACCCAGGGACACTTTAATCTTCTCCTGCTTTTGAGAATTGAAAACAATTATTTTCATTATTTTCTTTAGGCTACATGTGACGCCAGGGACGTCTAAAGTAAAGATGGAAGGCAGCTGTAACCTAGCAGTTATGAAGCAGTAGAAGTCATACTGGCAGAAAGGAAAGAGGAAAAGACTGACACAATCTGAGGAAGAAGCAGAGGAAACTGTGGAAAATAATGGAAGAAATCAGGGAGCTTTGCAGGTTGACCCAACTTGGCTGGGACGAAGGAAACAGAGTGTCATCTTGGAGATCTGGGGAAAGTTAGGCTACAATAAAAATGTGTGGGTAATTGAACAAGAGTTTTAAAAGAGTGCTTGTGCTTGGGAGTTTGTATTCAGAATTTTGGACAAGTTACTTATCATTTAGCTTTACCTATTTGATCTGCTGTGAAGTGTTTGGTCACTAGCTACAAACATCACTGAAATCTTTTTTTTTTTTTGCTTACCTAGGAATTTTAACATTTCAAATGTCCCTGCTTGCCCAGAAAATTTGGAAATCTGCATTGTAATCTGCACTTGAGATTAGAGCACAAAATAGGGCTACATCAAAGATTAAGTGCAAGGAACATTATACCCAACAGAGGGCGAAGAATACATTACAGTATAAATATAAGCTAACACACCAGTAACCTTGTAACAATTACCTACCCTTTGACTGTTTTTGTTGTGCAGGCAAATGAAATATATGGGAAGAGTATGGACACTTATATAAGTAAGAATATTTACAAATATGCAGAAGTCAAGTCCTACTGAAGATGTTAGAATGGTCAAAGATGCAATTCCACTTATATTGCTTTAGTTCAAATAATATAAATGGGAATTTTATCTCTGACCATTCCGATAAACAGAAGGGCTAATTATATCTGAGTAATCTAAGAGTAGTTTTCAATCTCAAGGAGATCTGAGTTGCAGAAACTCAGATAGCCACTAGATGGCCTCAAGGCCATCTAGTGGCTGTCTGAGTTTCTGCAACTCAGATACAATAGTCCTAATGAATGACAATACATAGTCATTTTATCATCATCACCTCTCCAAAACAGCAGGCATTCTCTTTGCAATTGAGGGTAATCTAATTCAGAATTTAATTCTCCTCCTCCAGATGATTTGGACTACATAAAGTTCAAATGAAATGGCCAATAAACAATAATGATTGAAGTTAAAGGTATGATTTTCAAAACATCCAGAGTGCATCACTCCTAATTTAAAACGTGCTTCCCTAATTATAGTACTATATATGCTCCAGTTTGCCCAGTAAGCAAGCACATAACCGTTCTATCTGGGCAACATCATACCTGAAAATATTATTGTAGTTAGAAAATTACTGTAACAAACTGAATAAAAATGCCATTGCTATGCATCTGCCAGAAAAATTAATATTATACTAAATATCTTGGGTTCATAAATATACATATGCTGCGGGAGCACCTAGTTCCTTGAAACCCCTTCCCAGTCATTTATACATTACAGTAGCAGGTTCGGCTATATAAGCAGTTATCAACAATAAACTGGGATGAGGAAAGGATTTAGAAAATAATATTAAACATAATTGGGGCAGTGTATTTTTCTCCTCAGTAGGCTTTTGAGTGCCTTGCTTAGATTCTGAAAGTGAAATTAGGAGGAAACCAACAACCTAACATGTTTCTCCTAATGTTTACTGTTCAGTTTATAGATTTCAAGGACCTGGCATTTCAGCTCCAGCCGTGATGATCTGGAGTTGAATAAATACACTTTTATTCAGTTCTTATTGCATAACAGGTTAGAAAGCACTATTTTCAGAACAAGTCATTTCAGCAAGAATAGCCTAAAGACATTGTTTTAAATTTTAAATTGAGATTTAACTTCTGTGTAAAAATTGTGATGTTGGATTCGGACAGGCTAAACAAAGAGTTCAGCTGACTGTATCAAATGTAAAGGAGAACAAAATAAAAAAACAGCAGATAAATAGGCAGAACCAGTAAGAAATGGCCTCCCATAGTAAGTCCTAATGATTAAAGTTAAGACTGATTCCATCTATAGTTATCAGTAATGTCTGTAAAGAAAATAGAAGCTCTGTGGGACTACTCAGTTTGGTTTATATATTTCATTGACTAAATTCAAACCAGTTGACTTGGCAATAGGCACAGAATATTTGATAGGATTTTAATTTGGCTCATATCTAAATGGACATTTCCAAAAAGAAGGCTTTAGAAACAAATGTAGCATGGAAGAGGCCTTATGCTCATGGCATCTGTAGCACACCACTTTTAATATATGCTAATATACCTAGGCCCTTTTTTCCTCCTTCCTATAACATCACAATTATATTTCAAGACACCTTGAATGCTTGTATAAGTCGACAAGCATGATATAAATCTAAATGAATATATTAGGAAATCTCAACGTGCTGCATTCAATAGCCAAGCTTGAACTAGAAGCCCCTTCCATTCTGTCAGATCTGGGGCACAAATCTTTGATTGCCCCTTTCTCCTAGTTGTACATTGGAAATGCAAATGAAAAATATTCCCAAACAAAAACTGCCATCTTCTGTTTCTTGCCAGCAAGTTTCATTATTGCAATTGCTTAGCTTAAGTCAAGTGATATTTTGGCCCTTTTTTCTTCTTGTTTTTAGTTTAGCCATTCAGCAAAATCGGACACTGAGTATCTCAAACATATTTCTCTTAGAGTTAAGAACCAATTTGTACAACAAGCTTAGACAGAGGACAAGAAAATGGGGCTAGCTAAATCGAATCAGTAATTATGAAAGGAGGCCACTGATCTATCCGGGTCCCACTCTAAATAGAAATCATTTGTGGGTCACCTGGGAAGCCTTTGTTGTAGGAATTAGGGAAGAAAAATGGTGGCAGAAGAGCACGACTACTAACAAGGAACCAAGCAGACTTGCAGGAGGAGGTTAATCAAAAAAAAAAAAAAATTAAGCAGTTTTGCAGATGTGTCATGCAAGATGCAACATCCTATATAATCTAAATGAAATACAATAATATATAAAGGAGTCAAGGGAAAAAAAGCAATTTATTAGTGCAGTCAGCACAATTGAACAATAAAACACAAAATGCAACCAATGATTTGGATACTGGCAGAAGACATGACAGGTTCTATTGGATGTTTTAGAGCACAAGGAAGAGCGACAGCAGGACACTGAGGAGAAAGACAAGGTGTATTAGGAGAACAACGTTAAGAGATGCAGATAGCTCAAGATGCAGTTATTAGGTTGGATTTAGCAGCTTTTTTTTTTTAAATTCCTGAGCAACAGGGACTTTTGGTTAGAAGTAATTTCCAACAAATAAAAACCCCTTTCAAAACATGCCATATTACAGACATGAACACAACCCATTCCACCCTTAAAACTGACCTGATTTTTGATGCACATTCCAAGTGTTTTAACATGACTTACAAAGAGAAGTACTATTCAAAAAACTTTTTAAAGATACTTGTAAGTAATAATTCACAGCACTAGAAACAGTTATCAGAGACAGACTTGGTTTCTAAAACAAAACTCTACCATCAAAGGGGTGTGGATGAGGAAGAAGAGAGAGGAAGAGCATAAAGCAGTAAGTCAGCAAAGATTAAAATGGAAGATTGCAGGAAATGAGGACCCAGCAGTGCTGAAAAATGATGCAAAGCCTATCGGTCAGATTTGCAAAGGCCACCAAACTGAGTCTTCAAAGCACAGGCATTTCCCATAAAAGAAAATCTGAAACAGCATCTGCCTGGCAAATATTGAGAATTAATCACAATCTTTATTTGTACAAATGGTGAAAGGAGTTTCTTTTGTTAGGTGACTGAAATTGAACTACTGTATATTCCCCCAAGGTCCCCTCTCTCTTCTCTTTCATAGAAGACAAGATTGCCAGTAACCAACAGGAACGAGAACCATATTGCTATAACATGGATTCTCCATCATGGGCTCATCATGTAGTGTTAGGCCGCTTACTATTGCACATAATGAGAAAGTTTCTCATGCTTCTTTTGGTGAGAGCACAAGGAGGTCTTCTCAAGCCATTGTTCCTACTGAGGATTTCTGGGAGCACTTTTTTTTTTTTTTTTACCCCAGACATCTGAAGAAGCAACTGTTTATATGACATGATCCAAATTCTGCATCATTGCAAACCTCTTATAGCAGAGCACTAAGAAAATTAAACGCTAGGAGAAGGAAGTCAAGCCTGGTTTAAATATTCCTAGTTAGAGAAGAATGTTTAGCCAGTGTAACATATGAAAGCTGCTCAGTATAGCAAAACACTTCAATCAGAGCAGTTTAACTGCTCCTTTATCGATGCATTTATTCCTTGTTCTCAAGAACTCCAGCACAAATGTTTTAAGCAATTAACAAATATTTAAAGCATTGGAAGGAAGTTGCTCTCTATATAAAAACAGAAACCGAGACGGCAAATAAATTAAATTTGACAGGTAAAGCTAAAACTGAAGACATTCCTAGCTACTGTATTTTTTAAAAAAAATCAAAAGGAAAAACATACAAGCACAAAAATAATACAAAAAGACTAAGCACACTCATCAAAATGTGAAAAAAAGAAAATAAATACAGATGATTTTTCCCAAAATAGGCAAACGTAACGAGACTAGATAAATCTGAGTTCATTCTCTTTTTTGTGTTTTCTTCAAAAGGTGATGAAGTTGATACAACTTTAAATGGCACATGCAATTTAGAGGGACCATTTCTGATCAGGTGGAGTGATGTATACGATTGAAGGCTTGCTTCTTATCAGAAAGGAGAAGTCCGCAAAGCTTCGGCAACCTTTCAAGAGCATGGAGAAAACTGAGCTCTAGGCTTCAGGAGAATCACATTTCATTCTGCAGAGGTGGCAACGATGCAACAAAGCTAAAGAATATGACTTCCTTTGAAAATCAAGCCACAATAGGAGAGGACTGCTTCTTATACAATGTAAACGCATCCCAAATGAGTTGCAGATTGTTCTCCAAATGACGCAGCTTTTTGGCTCCACAAGACAGTTGAAGTATCTACTGATGTATACATTTGGCATTACTTGCAACTCCGACTTGGCATCTACGTTCTCACGTTTCACTCTTCCCTTCACTCAAAATCCTTCTCCACATAAAAGCTGAAGACGTTATCTTAAAAGCACTGTGTAAATCCCTTTATTTCACGGGCCACAGTGGAAAAGCATATGGTTTATACAGAGATGCCTTCGACAAGAGAAGCCAAACAGTCTGCGAAGTGGTGGGCTAAAATTCTTCAGAATAAATTTCAGCTTCTCAAAATCTTAAGTCATGGTTTATAGATCCCAAAACAGGAACCAGGCTATTTAGGCCAATAATCAGGAGTTCAAAGACTTTATAGGACTGAAGATCGCTGCTCTTTCTGGAGCAGGGAGAAATTTGTTGTGCTCCTTTGTAGACATTTGGAAATCTCCGTCAACATCAGACCAGGGTTAATGACCCATAAGGAGAAGGGAGTGCAGCATGGCATTTTGCATAAATTCCTGGGCTTCATGCCCAGTATAATTACGGAGTAGCATTTTATTCAACGAAGAGAAGAGTGATGCCCTGATACAGCACAATAGAACAGAATCAGTTGGCTTAGACATGGAGGGCGTGTGTGTGTATGTGTGTATATATATATATATATTTTCAAGCACACAGTTTCATAATCTCTGTTGAGTCTTTAAATTTCTTCCACTCCATGTGCAAATATCATCACCAGGCCTGGCTCTAGCACCATCTCCTCTCCCATGTGCTGATTCTCACAGGCCATCACAACCACAGCCTGCTTGCCTGGGATGCGTTTGGCTACATAGTTTTCATAATAGCGTCGGTTCATCTGGCGAGTTTCTAGGGTGGCCAGGCCTTGGGGCCAGTTCCGTTCATGGGCATTTTCTATCAATTCATTGATGATGGATGTGGGGCAGCCACTTTCCACCAAGGAACGCTTGATTACAGCTTGGAGTACAGCATCTGGTGTAGAGATCATACCACCCCACCGGGTTACCCGGGCTGGCTGCAAGGAATTCACCCACCTAGGAGTCAAGTGAAAAGAGTCATACAATGAGGAAAGAAAAACAGATGAAACCATAGTACTACAATGAAAGCCTGGAGAGCAAGATTTCTTCCATTGTATTTCTGATCCAGTGGATGATGGTTCCCTGGCAAACAATCATGATGAGTAGCGTTCAGGTCTATTTGGGCTATTCCCTGCACTAGGCACCAAGTGTTATTTCTAACATGAAATTAACATCTAGGGAACCAGAAAGCCACCAGGCAAATATTCCAAATTTTCACTTTTAAAAAAATATTTCCTCCAAATTTCATACAGTGATCTTGGAGATGTTTTGAAGGCTTATTTCCTTTATGGCAGCCATGAAGAATCTGGGTTCATCCAAGCACTCCTGATCCCCTAGTACAGTGGTTCTCAACCTGTGGGTCGGACCCCATTTGGGGTCGATCGACCATTTCACGGGGGTCGCCAAGCAAGGCTGTCTGCCATTTTTTTTGTCTGCCATTTTTTCCCCCTTTTCCGGCGGGTGCCTTACCTCCCTTGGGCTGGACCAGCTGGTGGTCGGCCTGCTCCGTCTCTGCCGCTTGCCAGCTACGCCTCGGCCGGCGCAGGGGGCAGAACCACGCATGCGCGGCGCTCCCGGGCAGGGAAAGTCCTCGACTTACGACCGGTTTAGTCCTCGACTTACGACTGGTTTAGTCCTCGACTTACGACCAGTTTAGTCCTGACTTACGACTGGTTGGGGTCGCGGCATTAAAAAGGTTGAGAACCACTGCCCTAGTAAAACTAACCTGCATAGCCACAGATGAGGAAATTGACCTATTGGATCTCCTATTGAGCCTCATAAGTTGTGATCTCTCTAGAACGATCTCTCATTTCTGTGGCTCTACACTGTGTAGGATGATGCACCAAGACATATCCTGAAATCACAGCTTCTGAGGTTTACTCTTAAGGCTGTGACATTATGAATTTTTCTAGCATTGCTGCCAATTCTATTTGTCCTAATTTGTTTGGGAATATATTTTATCTACATAATCACTTGTGTACCACCCATTTCCAAGGACCCAGGTGGTTTATACAGTCAGGCCCTTTTTAAATGAGAACTGTGAAGCCTCAAAGCTTAATTATTGTAACAATGGGATATCAAAGTGGTATCCATTGTTAATTCAGACATGTTCTTTGGCACTGAACAAGATCTCCACTCCTTTGACTATTTTTTAACATTTAAAATATCTGATTTTAATATTTTGAACATTTGTTCAGTATCTTAACATTAATATTAACATTCTGTGTCTTCACCAATTAGACGTTAGTCTATGTTCTAAGGTCTGTAGATTTCAAGACAGTAAGAGATCAATGCTTCAAAAATAAAATCTGAACATGTCACCTTGACATTTGTAATTAATATTAAATCAGCCCCAATTTATCTCCTGTTTATTATACTGATACAAGCAGCAACCATCTAATTAAATGTTCAAGCTACTGTAGTGGCTCAGGAAATGAAGAGAAAACATGTTACTTGCTTGCAATTCATGAATTCATTATCTCAACAAGTTATCAGCTCATTGAATATTTGGATTTGAAATCAGTTTCACTTTATGTTTGAAAGCTACTATTATCCTGAGAAACAACTTCCACAACTGGAAAGAGATTATCTACTCTTAGCTAGCATGGTGGGAGCGGAGGGTGGAGATTCATTCTCCGAGCTTGTGGGTTGGTTTCTAAACATTTTGTTACCAGGCTAGGCAACATCTTCAGCGGAATTTATGGGAAGTCAGTGTCGGTGTTCTGCTCATAAGGGCTTCATGCAGTCAGTAGGGTCTTGTGATGGTGAGGTCAAATCAGGTGTGGGTTGTGTCAAATGAGGGTCTTGTGCTGGGTCTCCTGATGGATCAGGTGTGGGTCACAAGTGAGGGTCTTGTGATGGGGTCACATCAGGTGAGAGTCATTGGGAGGTGAAGTGCTGGTTGGGGGGGTTGCATGGGTTGGTTGAGGGTCAGTGCTTGGCTGTGTGGTTGATTTGAATGCTGAGGGGTTCATAGGTTAGTAATAGGTTGATGTGTCTCTGCTGATGGAACTGTTTGTGGAGTGCCAGGCTTCGATAAAACTCATGAGCAGGGCATGACCAATGATTCTTGTATTGCTCCAATCAAATTGGTGCTGTTCGGTGTCAGTGTGGGTAGAGATTGGAGATTTGGGATTGTGGCATTTGGGAAGTATTATGGGCTTGAGTGCTTTCTGAGCTTGATTGTTTGCTTGCAGATGTTTCATCTTCATTCAGCATAATGAGAACATTACCTTGTTATGTTTGAACCACCATACTTTGTAGCATAATATGAATGTACCCCATAATTTTTCCTAGAGATGTTTGCTCCAATTTTCATTCATTTCCCACCACCATTCACTACTGCCTTTTCCCAAGTTTGAACCCCCCCATCACAACTCATCCAGTCCAGCACTACTGAGAGATTAGTACTTACTCAAGGATTTCATTATATTCAATAGTCTCCTCCAAATTCTGCAGGTTGGGATTGACACTACGTATCGCTCGCATGTATGCTTTTAACAACTGTATGTCCCGTTTCTGCAAAAATTGATATTACATTAACATAACTAAAAGGACCCAGAGACTACCCTTCATCAATAGAAAAAAAATCACAATATATATTGCACACAGCTTAATTTACTATAGTAGTTATCATTCTAACATTTATTAATGCTCAAAGCTGTACACACTGACAGCAATGCAATGCAAAGGGAGATTTGAACTGCACTGGGTGTCCTATGACCCATCAGCAACTCCTTGAACAAAGTTACCTCTTTTCCCACACTTGGATTTTGGGTCCAGGACACAGGTCGGCAACCTGCGGATCCGGAGCCGCATGCAGCTCTTTGAGCCTTCTTCTGTGGCTCCCAGCCTCTTCTGCCATTTGCAGAGAGAGACAGAGACAGAGAGAGGCACTTGCGCTCCCCCCTCTCTTTGTGTGTGTGTGTGTGTGTGTGTGTGTGTGTGTGTGTGAAAAAGAGAGTGGCCTCACCCTGTTCGAGGAGCTGACAAGCTTATTGGGTGGGGCTCCTCCCTTTGCTGCGTCTCTGCAGGAAGCAGGAAGCAGGAAGGGGAGGAGAGAGCCAGCCTGTTGCAGAACAGCTTGAAGCCAGCTTGCCAGGTGAGCAGAAGATCAGAGAGAGGGAGGGGGGGAGAGAGAAAGAGAGAAAGAGAAAGAGAGAGAGAGCAAAGAGAGGGAGAGAGAGAGAAAGGGGGAGAGGGAGAGAAAGAGAGAGGAGGGGGAGAGGAAAGAGAGAGGGGGGGAGAGAAAAGAGAGAGGAAAGAAAGAGAGAAAGAGGGAGAGGAAAAGAGAGAGGAAAGAGAGAGGGAAATAGAGAGAGGAGAGAGAGGGGGGGAAGCGCAAGTGCCTCTCTCTCTCTCTCTCTCACACACACACACACACACACACAGAGTGGGTGAAGAGGACTGGCAGACCAAGGGCAGAAAGAGAGGGGGGGAAGGGAGGGAAAAAGAGAGAGGAAGGGAGGGAGGGAGAGAGAGAGAGACCCTTTTGACATCTAAAATAAAGATAACACTGCATATATCCTTTTTTACCTTTATGATACACACACACACACACCTATAATAAAGGTAAAAAAGGATATATGCAGTGTTATCTTCATTTTAGATATCAAAAGGGTTTTGCGGCTCCCAGTGTTTTGTTTTCGGTGGGAAACGGGTCCAAGTGCCTCTTTGAGTGTTTTGGGTTGCCTACCCCTGGTCCAGGAGAAGGCATATTTGATTCAAAAAGATCCAGACAGGTTCTATGTCACTTTCTCCCCACATATTAAATCATGTTTGAGTCCAGAATGCTGCACAATGCTAATATGCGTATCCAAGGAATACAGGTAGTCCTCGACTTGCAACTATTTGTTTACTGATTATTTGAAGTTACAACACTAAAAAAGTGACTTACAACTGATCCTCACACTTACAATCATCGCAGTATCCCCATGGTCACGTGATCAAAATTTGGCAGCTGGCATGTATTTGCGACAGTTGTGGTGTCCTGGGGTCACGTGATTGCCATTTGTGATCTTCCCAGCCGTCTTCCAGCAAAGTCAATGGCGTAAGCCCGATCACTTAACAACCACCTAGGTCAGGGGTAGGCAACCTTGGCTCTTTTATGACTCCTGGACTTCAACTCCCAGAATTCCTGAACCAGCCATGCTGAGGGAAAAGGGAGAGATTTCCAAGCTGAGCCATGCTGGCTCAGGAATTCTGGGAGTTGAAGTCCACGAGTCATAAAAGAGCCAAGGTTGCCTACCCCTGGCCTAGGTCATTTAACAACTGCAGTGATTTCCTTAACTGTGGCAAAAAAGTTGTAAAACTGGGTGCAACTCATTGCTTAACAATGGAAATTCTAAACAATGGCACAATTGTGGTTGTAAGTCAAGGATTATCTGTACACTTAATCCTCAACTTACAACACTGTCTGGTGACCAAAGTCACAACAGCACTGAAAAGAAGTGACTTATAATTGGTTTTCACGCTTACGACCATTGCAGCATCCCTGTGGTTAAGTGATCAAAATCCAGATGCTTGGCAACTGTCCCGTATTGATGACCCAGTGTCCTGGGTTCATATAATCATCTTTTGCGACCTTCTGACAATGGGGAAGAGCCAGGTTCACCTAACAACCATTCCACTAACTTAACAACTGCAATGATTCGCTTAACAACGATGGCAAGAATGGTTAAAAAAATGGCAAAACTTAATTTAACAACTATCTTGCTTAGCAATGGAAATTTGGGGCCCAACTGTGGTCCTAAGTCACGGACTACCTGTATTCACAATTAGACACATTTTCACTTCGGTATAAGCTGTACAAAGAAACTTTCTAAAAATACAGCCACATTTTCATCCGTCTTGTTTAGAAAAAGTAAGTGGATCCATAAACCATCTGGCCATTTGACAAAGGAAAGGAAATAAATACCTGCTCAGCTAATTGATGCTTGTGTTCTGCAGACGTCTTTTCCAATTCAGCTATTCTCGTCTGTTGTTGCTGCACTACTGACCGTAAATGTTTTATACAGTTGTGATTCGGCAACTCATCTTTGGGCATTTCCAAGCTGCACAGAGAAGTAACTACAATTGAGTGCCTAGAAAAAACTATTTAGGTGATAAGCAACCAAGAACAGAGGTAAAAGACTCTACTCTAAGAAAACTGAGCCTGACATTAAAGAGCCTCCCAAACTACCAGCAATTGTGCAATTTGGTTACACCTGATGCATCACAAAAGCCATTTTGTATTGAGCTTTGACAAAACAGATCATGCTATCATGTGTGATCTTTATTTATCATCAGACAAGCAGAGAACTATGACACTGCTGTGTCACGATCAGACCTACATAAATTTGGCAAATACTCACCCGCACCCCTGTTCACAGGTCACAGGCCGCTTTGGATTGTGTTCGCAGTCATTGAGGTGAGACATCAGGTTGTCGAGCCGCACTACAGCAGTGCAACCAAAAACAGCGTTGTCACAGGTGATTTGCAGCTTAGATAGCATATTACGCATGATCCGGGGAACAGGGCGCAGGTGAGCCACAGTCACAACACTTCGGTCGACAGGACACGTCTGCTGTTGGGAGAACCACTGGGTGATACAGGCATTGCAAAAAGCGTGCTCACAATGAGGCGCCTGCGTAAAGAACAGAACCAAGCACGCCAGTTTAGATTACATCGAGTTTGCTGCTCAAGTTGATGTGGGCTCTTAGCTTTCCGTGCAGTTTCTTTCACTGAGTGCTTTTCACTAACAGAATTGGAAATAGGACAGAACATCCATCGATCAATTAATGTGACCAAGCAATCAGGGGCCATATGAAAACACCAGTTCATTCTGGTTGTAACTTACCAGGTTCTAATGTAGTGAGAACCTATCAGGAAAAAGATATAAAAACCACCCAGCATAATTATTCACCTCCAGGTGTTAATCTCTGTCCTTCACATCAATCCTATTACAGATTACCCCGTATTGTTCCAATTCTGGATTAGTATAAATAAATATGAGAAAAGTTACTTCCTTGTATAGTGCTCCAATATACTCTCAAAATAGAGAAAAATGATTTGATATGTACATCCCAAACATACATCCCCAAATAGATAGTACAAAGTCAAGCCTCTAAATATAGCACAGTTGTCATTCCAGCTCTTTTTCCAAGTAAAATTTATTCACACATTAATATACTTCACAAGCTTAGTTCTTTGTCTCACAGCTCTACTTCCAAGTTGTTTGGAGGAAATGAAGATGATTAATTTCTTACAGAATGAATCAGTTTTCTACAGCTAGTCCTCAACTTACAACAGGTCACTAAATATTCAAAATTATGGCAGATCCCACCAAAGGTATTTACAACCTGGACTTTACTTCTGGTTTTTTGAAATGCCCACGCGCAGCAAAAAATTGCTCTGGCGGTCACTTTATGGCCATCACAAAAACGAATGTACAAACAGGTCCAGTCTTGTGGTGACCTGCTTTACAACCATCACAACTTATCACAGTAAGGGGCAAGCTCCATTACAGATGCTAAGTTGAGAACCTGAAGTTCCCATACTACTTTCAGTTCTACAATAAGGTTCCTACGGTTTTTTCTTGGGCTGTCTCATATGCAGCATATAATAATAATAATAATAATAATAATAATAATAATAATAATAATAATAATAATAATAATTTAATTTATATACCGCCCTTCTCCCGTAGGACTCAGGGCGGTGCACAGCATATTAAAACAGATACAAACAAAATACATCAAAAAACAAAAAAACCCCATAAAACCAAATTAAAAGCCAAATATTGGAAGCTGTGTGTCAANGGAGATCCGGAATCATCCGGATCTCGGGGGGTAGTTCGTTCCAGAGGGTGGGGGCACCCACAGAGAAGGCCCTCCCCCTGGGGGTCGCCAGCCTACATTGCTTGGCCGACGGCACCCTGAGGAGGCCCGCTCTGTGGGAGCGTACCGGTCTATGGGAGGGAATCTGTGGCAGAAGGCGGTCTCGGAGGTAGCCAGGTCCCTACACATATGCTGCCCGGAGCTAAACTTTGCTAAACTTATACTTTATGCTCCAAAGGAAGCTGCATAAGAACCACCAGCTGAAAATCAGAAGACTACAAATTTAATAAAGTGTCTCTGCAATAACAATCTGTCCAAATGTCTGTTTTCCTTTAAAGAAAGAATGCAGCTACATAGCAAGACACTCATAAAACGTAATAATTACATTGGGGCAAGGACACTGTTTTATCATGGCTAAACTACAAATATTACAGAGCAATATTAACTCAAAGCAATATTCTTGTGATTTTAGTCTCCATGATTTGCAATGCAGTTTTTAGCAGATAAATTTTGACCCGGAACTGAAGAGACGCAATGTTCCCTTTGAGTCTCAACTTCAATCTTCTCTCAAGCACGTGAGCTATCCTTTTTGATAACAGTTATGTGTAAAGTTGCAACGCCCATCATCCTCAACTGGCTGAATCTGCTTGAAATAATAGTCTGATATATTAAGAGGGTTTGATGGAGGAACCTGGTATAAACGATCCTGAGACAGACAGACCAGCGAAATCAGCGGTGCAAAAGAAAACTAATAGGATAGTTAAGACATAGTTCTGGGATCGAGCAAAACCAGGTCCAAGTCAAGAAGCTCACTGGTAACACTGAGATAATCACCGTTTTCAGTCCAACCTGCCTCTCAGTGTAGTTGCTATGAGGAAGAGCTCATATAGGACACATAAAAGCAGCATCGGGTTTCATAATATGATGAAGAAAAGAAAACAGCATCCTATGTTTCCATGAACAGGAGAAAATTCTACTGAACTCTTCGTGCAATTCATACAAGGAAGAACAAATGTTAAAAATGTCCTAAGCATAACTGGGTTAAATGACCAGAATATTTTTCAGAATATTTTTTTTTTAGCTGTGAAATTCTGCACTAACCCACTAACATGCTTAATACTTGCTAAATGAAGTATCGGGGTGCTGTCATCTACTAATTCTATCAAATTACATTCTTATACTTGCACTATGTAGATCTTGAATTATGGCTTCACAGTTCATTTTACAGCACTGTCATAAAAACTACCCCTTAGCAAAAAAAAAAAGAAAGAAAAGAAAAGAAAATAACGATACAGAAAGCACCATAAGATAGTAAAAAGAGTCGGCTCAAGTTTACAGTATAAAAAAAACACATTCTTTTACCTAGTTTTTATCTTTTTAAGATTGTAAATCGTCCAGAGTTACCTTATGGTAAGATGAGTGGCCAATACATTTTACAAATAAATAATAAATATTTACATTTAAGTCCCCTTTGCAGGAAGAATTTATTAATAATTCATGAACACAAATGCTCCCTATAATAGCTAGCAATGATTGGACCTGAGCCATTTAATTATTTTTAAATCGCCATGTGAGATACAGATTTTTTTTACTTCAGCAAAGCAAAATTAATGTAGTTATTAAAAACTATTTACATTTATGACTTCGTTATTTGGCAACCAATTATTTATCTTGCATATTAAGGAAAAAGATGCTTCATATGGCATTAAGCTGATGATAGCCAGAAGCGAAGATTAATATATACTTACAACCCCCGACAGGAATTCCACATTGCTCATGAATTATGCTGATATATTCAAGTCTATGCTTATGGTAATGGAAACTTTTGTTGTGTCACACTTGATCTTAGCCAAAAGGCCAAGAAGCCAAAGCTGTCTCATACCACTCACTATATTCTTTCCATTAACCTTACAGCACAAGTATTGAATGAACAGATTTTGAAGGATAGGTTAGACTGCATAAATACTGCAATAACCAGGGCTTTTTTTCAGCCGGAACGCGGCGGAACCGCGTTCCGGCACCTTTTTCCGGGCCGGCCGCACCGGAAATAGCCCCTCCNACACCGGAAATAGCCCCTCCCAAATTTTACTTGCATTCCTGTTCTCTAAAGGGGCGGTCCTAGGGTTTGATGAGGGCGTGGCCAGGTTTGAGTTCCGCCACCTTTTCTCCGAGAAAAAAAGCCCTGGCAATAACCAAAGAATTATCTAAGAAAAATATTTTCACTCATTAATGGAAAATGATCCTAAAGATGCAGTTGAGTTTTTAGCTGCTACAAGAATGAAGTACCCTGCCCTTCAATGCAAATCACTATGATTTCTACTTTCTTACAAAAATGAGAATAAAGGGTATAAAAATTCAGAAGGAAGGTTGTCCCTTAATGATGATCTGAAAATAGGCCTTATACAGAATCAAGCCAGCTATGTGTTCTTCGCAAGTAATGAGAAACTGCTTACTCACAAGTAAACAAACCCCTTTTATTAAACCAGGCAGGAATAATCTTTGTTCACATTGGGTAGACAAAACCAAAACAAGTAGCCCCAAAGGAAAGTCTTTTCCCCTTCTGAAACAGGGCAAGAACCGTCTCTGTTCACATAAGAACTCCAGATAATAAGTCTTTCAATGATTAACGAAGCAGAAACAGTCCCTGTTCACACCGGCTGAGACAAATTCACTTGTCTATTAGTTCCCAGCAGGGAGATTCAGTTGGCACCTCAAATACAGAGCAAGTCATCCCGACAAACCTGGGTCTTGGCAAAGGAATCTGACTTGATCGATGTATCCTGGAAAACAAATGGTTGTCTGCAACAACAGGCCACTCCCAAACCCCTACTACTTATTTCCCAGCCAGGGAGGGGCTGGCTAATGTCTACTTCTTCTTTTCTCTGAGAGCCGGCTTATTGCCTTCCATTGCTCTCCTCTCTACGTATCTGGGACAGACCCCATCTGTTACTCCCCCTCACTCAATTCAAGCCCCGAAGACAGCTGCCTCTCTGCCTGGGCACGGACAGACGGCCCCGGCTCTGCATCTGATTCTGCTTCCTCATCAGAGCCTTCCAAAAGCTTTGAAGTTGACCCAGGCTCCCCCCCTCCATCTCTTCCTCCTCCTCATCTGACTCTGCTGCTAGCTCTGCTGGCAGCCGACAGACCACACCGACATATTTGGTTTTCATAATATATCGAAATATTTAAAAATTACCGTACTTTTTACAACTGATACTAGCTTAAAACCCAATTTTTAAAACAATTACCAATTATGTAATAGAGGTTTATTTCTATACTATTTATTATGTTCCTACACTCTATTTCATCCTGTACTTTGAACTATGTTTGTTAAAGCTAGTTCAATCAGTTACACAGATTCAACATGTAGAAATCCACTTGATTGTGGGATAAAATCTCCATGAAAAATACTCAAACACAATCAAGACCTTTGTGCACTGAGCATTGATACTAAACAGAATATTTACACCAATATCAAATGCGAGTCTGAAAGATATTAACATAATCTATGAGTTTAACATATTTATCCATGGAAGAGACTGTCTACCTGAGGGCTTTCTGCCTGAGCACCATTTTGGCTCTCACCTCTTTGCAGCCAACTTCTATTGGAGAGAGATTTGCCCACGTCTGCAGATGTCACCAGAGCATTTAAGGATGTTCAGTGCAAAAATGCAAATAGATCTGTTCTGCAGGGAAGGGTCCTTGGTGCAGCTTTGCAAAAGTCATTTTGTTTTAGCTTGCCTTCCACTTAAGAGACTCCCCAAATAAGTAATTTTAGACAGATATGCAATGTAGATAATTGCTATTTAGCCTCACTCTAAAGCCGGGATGGGTAACCTGTAGCTCAGTGATGGCGAACCTTTTAGAGACTGAGGCCCAAAAACTGGCCCCACCCCTGCTTCACCCCCTGCCCCGCCCCTGCCTCCCATCCCCTGCCCCGCCTGCCCACAGGGCCACTCACCACCTCCAGGGCCCACCACAGATCGCCCAGGCAGCCCAGCAGCGCAGGGCAAGCTGCTATTTATCACGCCCTCTGCCCATGCCCTGCAGCATCGACTGTGCATGATGGGGTGTGAGGGCAGAGTTTTGTCTATGCTGCCTGGCTGCCATGTCCTTGGCTGCGCTGCTCCATGTGGGCCACGCTCAGGGGCGACTCTCCTTCAGGGGGGCTGCTGGAGAGGAGGGGGTCATGGGGGGAGGCAAGGCTGGGGCAATGGCATGTGTGCCCACAGAGAGGGCTCTGAGTGCCACCTCTGGCACCCGTGCCATAGGTTCGCCACCACTGCTGTAGCTCATTGGCTATATGTAGCTTCCAGATCATTGTTATGGAGTTACGATCTTCTGCTCCCACTTTCAAAATTTGGCTATAACTTCTACAAAATTTAGCAATGTAATTGTCCAGGTGTAAAAAAAAAGCAAGCAAAATAAGCTTAATGCTTTTATTTTAGGACACAACACAAACAAGAGACCAACGTTTTCAGCCCTACCTTTTCCAAAAAGCCACATAAGAAGACATGTAAGGAGAGCAAGTGGGGTAAGGAATAATAGTCCCTGCCAGTTCCTGTGCAAAAATAAATTCACCTTCCAGGAATTTTAGTTCTCCTAAATATGGAGTGATAAATATCAATAAAGTCTGTTATTCAAGTTCAGGTAGTCCTCAACTTACAACAGTTCGCTTAATGACCACTCAAAAATTACTACGGCATTGAAAAAAGTTACTTATGACCATTTTTCACACTTACAACCATTGCAGCATCCCCATGGTCATCAAAATTCAGATACCTGGCAACTGACTCACATTTATGACGGTTGCAATGTCCTGAGGTCACGTGATCCCCTTTTGCAACCTTCTATGACAAGCGAAGTCAATGGGGAAGCCAGATTCAGTTAACAATTGTGTTACTAACTTAACACCTGCAGTGATTCATCTAACTGTGGCAAGAAAGGTCATAAAACGGGGCAAAATTCACTTAACAACTATTTCACTTAGCAACATAAATTCTGGGCTCAATTGTGGTCATAATTGCAGGACTACCTGTACAGTATCTATAAGGTCACTGTATTTTGGTTGAATTAATGTTAAGGTTGAATACTGCAGCCACACAATGGTCATATTCACAGTAATGCACAAAGTTTGGTTAGCGTTAAGTATGCCCACAAACACTTTTTCTAGGGCACCACAGCTATCACACCACCTGTCTGTAGTTTGCTTGCTGTTAAATTATTGTGCTAATAATACAGATGCAGCTATGGCTAGAAGTGCTGTACATCCTGTTTTTAGACAAGTTGCTTAATTATAAACAAATAATATATGAGTGTTTCTATAGCTGTACTATGTGAAAGAGTGGGGGAGGAGGCGTTGGCAAGTTTATTCACATTCACTAAGCCTTACAAATGACTGTATATGCAATCGTAGTTCTGCCAACAAATGCCATTTTTAAACTTGCAAAGCAAGCAAGCTATTCAAAACCATTTAGCTAAATCCATATTTTCAAAGAAACCTTGCCCCCATCCCCCCCCCAAAGAAGAAATAAATCCCTACATTATTGATAAAAAACTGTACTATGCTATATAGCAGGAGTCCCAACCCCCGGTCTGTGAACCAGTACCGGAACGCGGCATGCCAGCAACTGGTCTGCACAAACGAGCAAAGCCCCATCCGTGAGATGCAGGCAGCACACAAAACCACGCCACCTCCGGTCCGTGGAAAAATGTCTCTCCACGGAACCAGTCCCTGGTGACCAAAAGGTTGGGGACCTCTGCTATATAGTAAAAAAAGGTAAAAGTTTCTCCTTTCCAGTGATGACTGACTCTAGGGCACGGTGCTCATCTCCGTTTCTTGGCCGAGGGGGCCAGCATTATCCAAAGGTCATGTGGACAACATGGCTATATGCTAAAAGTGCACAGAACCCTATTACCTTCCCCACTGAAATGGCACCTATTAATCTACTCGCATTTGCATGCGTTCAAACTGCTAGGTGGGCAGGAACAGGCCAAGGAACAGGAGTTCACCCCGTTGCACGGTCCTCAAATCTCAAACCTGAGCGGTCACCTTTTCAGCTGACAAACTCAGCATCTTTAACTGCAGTACTTAAGGTTAAATCATTTATCATGGTTGCATGTCGCAAATACATATGTATTTTCCATCTATTCTAGAAATAACCTGGGAGACTTCCCTCGTTCTTTCTGAAGGGATGTGCAGAGTGGAAAAACTACAGTCAAAAATCACAAAGTCACTCTACACGAAATGGCTTGCTCTTTAATCCTTTTAGATCAATTACTATTAACCATTTCATACAAATTAAGCCTTGCAAAATCACATGCTTTTAGATTCCACGGGAGTGATTTAGAAATTGCTTTGAATAACTATTTTATTTCTGGACCTCTAAACATAATACAATGCACTTGACAGGAAGGAAAGTTGCCTCTTGCAGAGACAAAAAACAAATGGACATATAGAAAGACAGTTTTATTCAAATTTGCCCAAAAGGAAAGCGATATTAAATTTAAGACACGCACCTTAAGCATAACACATACACTCCATTGTTTGCATCTGTTATTCTCTTCTCAGCAAACTAAATATAACTTTCTCATTGTAAAGGCAAATTAACGAGAAAAACAGTTAAGGCAAGCTTTCTGAAACAGCAAATACCGTACTGCTTTTCTGTATGGATAGTCGTACCTCAACTTAGAATATGTATTTTTATGAAGGCAGCGGTAAACAGAAACACCTATAAGATTAACTGTTACTTTGCAATATCGTGATAAATTCTTAACATCTTCTTGACCCAGTAAGTTTTGTTAGCTTTTTTTGTGTGTATGCTTTTGAATCACTATTGACTCTTGGTGACTGCCTGGACGAGCTCTCATATTTCTTTGCTATAGGTTGAAAATTGTTATTACCACATTGTATGAATCAACTAAAGCTTATACAGAGGATTACATAATTATGACTTATTTTTGTATAACATCCACAACTTTAATTTCTTATATACTTTACATATACACTTATGAACTTATATCAAAACTTTTCAAGAGTAGATAAATATTTTCTCTCTCCCTTATATTAACTTAGTTTTACGTTTTGCTTTGGAAAACTAGTGCTGATAAACTAAATAAGCTTGACAATTATTAGCATATTGTGCTGCAATTTTCAAAAAGAAAAATTATTTTTCTGAACAAAAAGTTTAAACCTGGACATTTGGCTGAAGCAGTTGAACCGAAATAGAAGATAATAATTTAAGAGTGTTTAAATTAACATTTAACTACAATATATTTATTATTACATTCATATTCTAGCTTTAATCCAGAAGCTCAAGCAGCATACAAGTGCACCCACCTCCAATTCCCCCTAAAGCCAACAGTTTGTGGGAATAGATTGGGCAGAGAGAGTAACTAGCTCAAAGTTCCACCGTGTCTTTCAATGGCTAAGAGTGGACTACAACTTGGGTCTCCCCATTACTGGCGCAACAGCTTAATCACCAGACTGTGCTATGTTCCTCTATATGAGTAAGAAGGACTTAGTACACAATTGCTATATAAAACCTGTATGCAAAATACATATTAATTTAGTTAGTCTTTACCACCTACCTGCACTGGCTCCTCCAAAACCCCACTACAGATGGGGCAAATAAGATCTTCATCAACATCCCCTTGAAAACGTGCTACATCATACCCCATTTCTCGTCACCGATGCCAAAACACTAGAAAAAAAAAAGCAGGAGGAAGAAAAATTATGTATTTGAAATTTTCATGATAAGAAGCTCTAATCATGTATTTCAGTATGTTATTTGGATGGAATCAGTTAGAAATCCTTCGTCTAACCAGGTTGCCTGCCTACTAACCTGATGTGGCTGCATGCTTCAAAGAGAAGCTTCAAGCCTCTAAGGAACAGGATGTGGCACAGCAGAGAAAGAACAACTTGACTCAGCCCCATTTCTCTAGGATTAATTTTCCACAGTTTTACTAGGGCCAGGCTATTACTACCAGATTAGATACTTCACACTATGTTATTATTCACTTCTTCGCTTGCATTTTTATATACAATAATCCTTAACTTATATTCATTTAGTGACCGTTCAAAGTTAAAACAGTACTGAAAAAAACTGGCTTATGACCATTTTTCACTTATGACCACCGTAGCGTCGTCATTGTCACATGATCAAAATTCAGACGCTTGGCAACTGGCATGTATTTATGACGGCCTGAGGTCATGCAATCACCTTTTGTGACCTTCTGACAAACAAAGCCAATAGGGAAGCCAGATTCACTTAACAACCGCGTTGCTAACTTAACAACTGCAGTGATTCACTTTAACTGTGGCAAGAAAGGCCATAAAATGGGGCAAAACTCACTTAACAACTGTCTTGCTTAGGAATGGAAATTCTAGGTTCAATTGTGATCGTAAGTCGAGGACTATCTATCTTCCACATTCTTCTGTTTTTGCAGGAACCAGAATATACAGGTATCTAGTCCCTAGCTTTAGAGCAAATGACAGTGTAAATACTGAAGGGGGAGGAGTTCTGGAAATCTGAAACTGAACATTTAATGGTGGATCAAGGTATTTCTTGCTATCACCTTGCTGAAAAAAAGAATTAAATCAAGCCACTTCTAATGTCAGGGTGAAATATACATCTTTGCTCAGGTGACACTACTCCTCAAGTGTATACACAGTATAAATCTTTCCCCTGAATGCTATTCAGAAGAGTTTTCGAGAGTACATTAAAAGTAGACTTTGCTTATTCTCTTAGGACTAACTTGGCACAACTATCTGCAGACATTTTTTTATTAGTAGTTGGGATATTTTTGAATAGCTTGGGATGATTCATTTAATCCTTTTTTTCCTAACATCTCAGCAGGATTTATCTTTCTCTGTTCAGTCACCTCTTCCCTTCATCTATGCTGTCCTCCTCCCCTTTCTCTTTCCTTCCTTTCCCAGTGTTCTCCATTCTGCCTTTTTCCCTTCTTTTTTCTATGTCTGCTAGGAGAACGTGCATTTATTTGCATGTGTATGATTAGTGTATGTAAGAAAATTGTTAGTATCTGCAGACACAGAATCAATTCAGTTTATAAAAGGGGTACTTTTCACTTCAGCAATACTGACAGACAATCCTGCAGAAATGGGAGCCATGAGATCAGAAAGTAGCAAAACTCAATAAAGAACTGGGAAAAATTGGTGACCCGCGTATAAGCCGAGGGGGCATTTTCCAGCA
>NW_015387872.1:477391-548082 GCF_001527695.2 Protobothrops mucrosquamatus
CCACCGGGCAAGCAGGCGGAGCGCAGCGCCAGGGGAGCTCTAGAATATACAAATCATAGTCAGTCTATTCTGTCTAGAACAATCTGTTTGAACAGAGGACAGCAGCCATTCAAATTATTCACTACTCACAAGTTTTGCAAAGAACATCTAGATCAGGGGTAGGCAACCTTGGCTCTTTTATGACTCGTGGACTTCAACTCCATGCTGGCTCAGGAATTCTGGGAGTTGAAGTCCACGAGTCATAAAAGAGCCAAGGTTGTCTACCCCTGATCTAGACGAATCATATTTGAAAGGAAAAGGACACTTGTGGATTTTTTTACTGAACTGCAAACCTATATCAAGACCAAATCTCAATTTAAAAATGTTCCGATATTGACTATTAGAACTGCCAGGCTGTGCTTGTGCCTTGCCACCCACCGGCATATCCTCCTACACTCCTGCCCAGCCATGCTTGTGTTACAGCAGCCACTTACCTATCTACTAGCCTGCTTGCAAGCCACCCAGGATTTTCAACTTCCTGCCAGCATCCCCACTGACTTTGCTTGTTGCAAGCCAGAAGGAAATTGCAATGAGGTCCTTGCTTAATGACGGTAACCAGAGACTGCTGGAACTGCTGTTACTAAATGATGCAGTCATAATATCTCATTTTACAACTGCATTGCTTAACGATGGAAAATCCAGTCCAAATTACCACTGTTCAGAAAGGAGTATCTGCCATCTTGCAGAAAACGCTACTGCCCTGATGTTTCAAAGAGAGGACTTTCGTTCACACTAGTACACATTCTTTATTTAAATATGCTAAATATATAATTTAGTAGAGATTTTTAAGTGAATAAAAGTTAAACATGAAACAATACAGAAATGAAATTAAGAAAGAAATAAGAGAAAAAAATGCAGAATTTTTTAAAAAAGAAAAATATATTTAAAGAAGTAACTTTTGATCTTTAGTACAGCAGTTACAAACAAGTTCGGTATCACTCTATCCCCTTTAAGATCGCATTACTTAGTTCACTTCTTACCATATTCAATTACCCTTTTCAATTGCCAAATCCAGAAATCATCAACTTATTCTTCTCCATTTTCAACAAAAAGTCCACAAAGGATTCCAGTATTTTATAAAAGTACTTATTGTCTTACTCCTGGTCAAGCAAGGCAATTTTATATTATTTTCTTTTACATAGTACTTGACCCAAGTTATTTAAACTTTAGCTTAGTGTTGTCTTGTATTCTTCCTGACAAGATGCACAAGTACATTCCTTAACACATTTCTTAACTTTTCAGGTTTTTTGTGTTAATTCTGTACAGCTTATATCCACTTCCACTTCCATTGATGGCCAGTTCCTCCCATTCTAAAAATATTTTTAGAGTTTCAACAATCCTCTCCTCATTATTTTCACTAAGTTGTCCTGTAGCTGTTCTTCATTCTCTTTTAAATTTAGTAATATCACATTTTTGAAATTTGTTCTTGTCTCTTGGCTTGTTTCTGTTTCATTCATTTTTTACTGCAGGCTCTTCAAATTTTTTATTCATCTTTTCTGCTGCTGTATTTGATATACCCAAGGACCAAAATTATTCAAAATTTAATAATCACCATAAATAACTGTCAACTTATTCTGCATGCAAAACAAAATAAACTTGATGAAGGTCTTATAAAGTGATTTGGTAAGATATAAGAGAGTTCTGAAGGCTTTTTAGTGTAATTAGCCGGATAGTGGAAACATACACGGAAACTACACATGAAAGGCCTTTAACCCTAAAACATATTTTCACACTGTTTTTAAATTAAACTTAAGGGAAACACTAAATCCTCTTCACTGCAGAAGAACGACATGCTCTGATCTTGAAGCAATGTTTGCAAATCTTTGGTTCAATGTGTAATCAAAGTTACTTAGTAACCTCTCCATACTTAAGTAATTAGGTAACTTTTATTATGGCTGTAGAGGAAAACCAGAATAGACAATATGCCACAAACATTGCAAATGCAAAGTAATTTAAATGACCACAAAGAGGATCAGCAAGAAAACATGACATGTCAATTTAGAGACTGTCCACTGGAGTTGGGTGGCCAATAAATTTAAATAAACAAATTAATTTTTGAGAATTACAGCTGGTGGATTTTAAATACTTTATATTTCAAGATATTGATGGGTTTTATATTGAAATGCATTCCTAAGAGATATTTTAGTAAGATAAATTGGCAAAACAATTCTAGATCTCCATATCCAAGCTGACTTTCCA
Organism: Protobothrops mucrosquamatus; assembly: GCF_001527695.2. Taxonomy (NCBI): domain Eukaryota; kingdom Metazoa; phylum Chordata; class Lepidosauria; order Squamata; family Viperidae; genus Protobothrops; species Protobothrops mucrosquamatus. Next base: position 479,630 of record NW_015387872.1, read on the forward strand.
ATTCTAATTTGTAACCAGCTGCAACAATCTTCATATACCAAATTAAAAAACTGAATTTTGCAGAATTACTCTTTTACATAAAATCAGTTTCTTGGCCTCAAAATAGGGAAAAAAACATGTTCTCCCCCCACCCACACATTGACATTTTAAGCTATTTTACTAGTTTTATGAGTAACACAAATCCACTATCTGATATCTGTTTTCAGATATCAAATTACATCATGTGGTTGTAATTGGCTGATGTTAACAAAAAGCTAGCACAGCTGGGTAAAGCTTTTTAACCAGCTCAGCAACGATGGAAATGGATTAAAACTGCAGGCTACTCCTTTCAATACAGCGTAGGGATCTTTTAATCATCTATTTGAAACGTTCTATACTTCAGAAAACAACATTAATTTCAATTGCTTATTCTGCCTTTAGATGCATAATGCAATATTATAATTGCATGTAGACTAGAGTATGTTATTACTACTTCAAGTTACTATTTGCAAGCTACAAATACGATTAATCAAATAAAATAATCACTATATAAATAAAATTACTTTGAAAATTAATGTCCATATTTTAATCTATATATTTATATTCAGCCTGGTGTAGTCCACCAAAATTGCCCTTCAAAAGTACTCTGGACAATATAGCAATCTCTAATTCACTCTAACATCTAACAACTAACAATTTAGCAATTGTGATTAATCAAAATTAGCATTTCTATTTCTCATTGTGTGGTTGTCAGATCTAAGAGCTAAACAGCAGAAAAATATATAATAGTTGATCAACACATTGCAATAAACCACATTTACACATCATTCAGAAGAAATAAAAAGCTAAGAAGGAAACAAAAAGACCGTAAGATATCCTCTACAGCAATCAATACCCAGATAAACAGGGATTAACACCAGACAAACAATCAAGCAGAAGACAATACCCTAATCAAGGAACTACCAAGGAGAAAACCACACCCCCACCAACACTGGCAGGGCAAGCTGCTATTTATAAATAAGGAGCAAACCCCACACTCATCAGTACTGATAATGTTACCTAATTGGGTAATGAAACATCTGCAAGCAAACAACCAAGCTCAGAGAGCATCACAGTTCAACCTTAAGCTACATACCATACAATTCTCTTCTACTGCGAGTTCAGTTCCTAGCAGCTTCATAGTAATGTCTATGTAATTTTCTTGCCAGCAAAAAGACAATAGTTTGTCATTTGCTTTTTTCTGGAATTTTTTAAATTCAATATTAGGCTAGCTAGAGAGATAATATTCTTTGGCAATTTATGTAACTAGATCCAAGCTTGAATAATATCTGAGCCCAAATAAGAATAGCTAAGCATGGATATCTGCTGAGACTTAGCACCCACTTTTTCAGGATATAAAATGAATCTGTTCAGTTAAACACTGGACTTCAACAGAAAATGAGATATACCTATAAAAGCAAACAGTGCATTGACTTCTGAAAGAAACAATTATTTTACCTTCTGTAGCAGAATTTCTTCCTGAATAGCAACAAGACAATGCTGATGTTGCGTTGCTCTTCTGAATTGAACTTTCACCATGGCCCATTTTTCTCTCGCTTCTTACTCAGATTAAGTCATCATTTATCTTAGCAGCCAGAATCTGTGGTCATAAGAGAATAAATAATTTCAGTCTTAACAAAAAGTTAAAAATACAAATTTATACCAGTATGGCATGACGTGTGAATGCCCTATTTTTAGCAACAGCAGAGCAGTACAGTACACAAAATTATGTACATTCTTTTCATAATTTGTTCTGTGCACAGAATGCAAGAATTAATATTCAGTTCATTTCCACACCCTTAGGCAAAGCATATTATTTGCAACATATTATGTCTGACTTATCTGAAACATTTCACAACAGCATATGTTTTCAGCCTTCTCTGACACTTAATTCTCCGAATTCTAAGTGTTTACAGTGAGAAGATGCTTCATGTTTAGCTTTGCTCAGAACATACCATAAAAACAATACTTGGTGCTTTTTTAGTGGCAATAGCTAATAGCAAGAAGATTAAAGATGATCAAAAAAAGTGTTCCATATTCACGAGTTTTCAATTCATAATGTTCTGCTTCAAATACTAATAATGCCTCATTTCATATCAACAGATATTTCACCCATTTGATTTAAATAGTCATCTACCGTTTTAACCAAAAATTAAAATCACACATAAGAGCTTTTATTTTTAGGTGAAACCCACAATGCCATTCTTGGGTCCAGTTACACAGAAGGTTCAGAACATAAGACTAAGTACAGATGCTGGCATAAGAAAATCCCTAGAAATCTAGTATCCCACCATCCTGGGAACACCTAAGATCAGATGCATCATACAACATATGAAGGAGCCTACAGATTCTATTATGATCAAATGTGCAAATACAAATGTACACAATACTGTACAAAGGAGCAGCAAAGAAACAAGAAAGGGCTTTAAGAGCTGAGAGTTAAACAACTGTTCTTCACCCGTTTCACATTGTAAGACACTGCAAGCAGAGACTTGCATCACCCCAGTCACAGGCAGGAATTAGATCAGTCAGCCTATCATTTTGAAGACAGTACCAAAAATAGTTTAATTTTTAGAACAGAGATGTTCAGCATATATATCAGGCTACTTCTTACTTCCAGATTTTTATCAAAAGTTGTGTCACAATCCCTGTTTATTGTATGTGATCATAATAGTTCTGATCAAGCCAAGAGAACGATATGCAACCAGAACATTATTATATGAAATATGATCTTGTTTCTTTGGTTTGGAAAATAGCCTGGGTCTAAAACACATTCCCTTGCTTGTAAACTGCACAATTGAACAAATCAGCAACAACCTGCTTTACTCTCATAAACAAGATTTGTTCTCTGTTAACAAACATGCTCCTAAACTGAAGTATGAACATGCCTTGAAATTTTAGAGCAAATTTCTCCAGGTTATCTGCTACACTTTACCAGAGTTGTTACCCAACTTAAGCAAGGATTTGTTGTTACTGTACAAGATTCTTCCTCAGATGTTGTTTCATCAAAAAGGCTCTTAAATACTTTTTTGCCACTGCACTGTTTCAGTTCACCACACATGTCCAAACATTATTCCTTCAGCTGCTCCTGAAGCTAATTTTCCAAATTGCCCCCACTGCACACTGTTATTCAACAGAAATTTGACCTCCAGAACTTTAGAATGGAAGGGAAACAGAAACACCTCCCAAGAATACACAATCCCCGTAACATAATTTATTTGGATTCCTCAAGCTGGCTATTGAATTACTCCCACAAAAGATAGGCTTCAATTTCTCTCTTGATGCTCAGCCTTTAATCAAACTTGCTCTTCTTCACTTGACTATAATTCCCTCAATATCATCAAAGTTCATTACAAAACCATCTTAACAATTGAACATCCCTAATACTTTTTCTCTCATAAATTTGCTACTGTACCTCCCCCAAGCCTACACCATCCAAAGATCAAATCAGTATAATGCTGGGTTTTTTTTAAAATTAGTGTGTTCATTCAAATCCGGATCTTGAATTGACACATATTTATGAAAAAAAAAAATAAACTTTTAAACTTTAAAAGTTTTTTGTTGGCTCTAATTTCCTAGGTCATCTGGATCTCGAAGGCAGTATCAATTTAAGGATGATCCTCTCTGTCAGCGTTTGGACATAGATGGAAGCTTGTTTCTCTTTTTCCCCCAATCTATTCCATTTTTCCAAACCTAATCAGTTTCCTTCCTAAAAACCTGCAACCATGAACCATCAATAAGAAAACACCATGATTAACAACACAAATCTGATTATTATTAAGCTGGGACTGGCTTCAATGTGTTGGATTGTTTGCAAAAACATTTCAATCAGCCAGTCTATCTTTTCCCCCAAAACACTGCTAATCTCTCTCATTAGTAATGATTTCATTCTATGTAGGTTGCTTTGTCCTTTTATTAAATACTCTAATCTCTTTGGAGGTCACTCTGTTAAAAAATAAAAAAGCAGCATTTAACTGAAAACTGTAGAATTGTACAGTCATATATACCCACATCATTATTACATCACATTATTCCCTTTCTGGATAAGCAACACTATTCAAAGCATAGAGAAATAATAAGAAAATCTAACTCAAAGAAATTAAGGTGTGACATAACAAAAAGAGAAGAAAATATAATTAAAATTAATTACACCAGCATCATTCATTATATCACTTGATATCTTTCTATCTTCAAATCACTCATTTCTATAACATTCATATGCTATCTCATATTAATTTCTTTTGTTTTTTAAAAAGTATTCTCTTTTTTTGGGATCTTATAAAGTCCATGCAACATCTGATCCACATACCTTACTTAGGATAGTCACACTGCACTCTCCAAATTTTGCTCATTATCAGTTTCAAACACCTTCCCAGGTTCACTTGATAAAGTAATTCTCTTGTAGTTTTTGCAGTTCTTCTTCTTATCCTTCCCTACCAATAGTCCTCAACTTATGACCAGTTGCTTAGCAATTGTTTGAAGTCATGACTCCCTCAAAAAAGATACTTATGACCCAAATTCCTGCATTTTGGCTCTTAGCAACCAACCAACATTTACAGCTGTTTGTAATGTCCTGTTATGTGACTTTGGTTTACAATGTTTTTGCAGGAAACCAGCATTTGCTTTCAATTTCTGGCAGAAAAACTCGCATTGTGGACAATGAGTTCACTTAATGAACACTACAAAAAAAATATCATAAAATCAGGCTGGCGCTTAATGAATGGCATGACTTACAACAATAATTCCAGGCTCAATTACAGTCATAAGCAAGAACTATCTGTATTTTGGGAAACAACAGCAGCATTTAACAATCAAAAGAAAAAGATATACTTCTCATAGGTGTAAAAGTTGTACAACTACTGTATTCCATAAGCAAACCATATCTACACTTTTCCTAGTTTGTACAATCCAATTCTGCAGCACTACCATTTTTAAATATTCTGATAGCATTTACTACTCTTCTTTCACCCATTTTTGGACACTAATATTTAAACTTCATTTTAGTTTTACTCTAACTTTGATATTTCCATACAAATATCTAAAATACTCCTTCCAGTGTTTCCAGTGTCACTTTTTAAAATTCCCATCCAATCTGCTGGAAGTTCATTTACCGCTTCCAAAGCACTGTTTAATTTCCATCAAAATCACTTTGCATTTCCTCTGCCTCTTTGAATTCTAACTATGCCTTTTTCTTTGTATTTACATTCTTTGTAAATATATCTTTTAGTATATACAATTATATTGCACCTTTCCCTCATCCTTATTTTTTGCAGCAATCATTCTCTTAAGATGTATTACATTCATCCCCCCAAGCATTCTTTTTCATACTTCTGTGGCACATTTAACTATTTCTATTTTACCCATTCTCCTTCTCTATGTTCAGTTTCCATTTATTCTGTTGGAAAATGAATCTTCTAATACTTTTTCATATAGGAGTCATACTTTCATTCCCGTTTCTTTCATGTCCATTTTTTCCTGAGATACAATCTCGATTCAAATACTAGATATCCTACATTCGGGACTTCTCATCATTGCAGCCTTCACTAATCCTCTCAGCCTTTCATCAAAAACAATAAACCCAGTTTGCTTCTGGGTTCAATTCAAGGTACTACATTTAAGGCCCTAGAATGGCATGCATCCAGAGTATCCGTGGAACTATCTCACCCCAATGGAACTAACTTGCCCTACTAGCTCCAGTGGAAGGGGACCTGCTGCAGACACCATCTGCTAAGAAATTCTGATAGGTGGGGTCAAGAAGAGCCTTTTCCACTATGATCCAGTGGCACAAACTACTCCCACCCTTTTGGCTCACTGCTGAAAATGCTGAAGGGGATAAGAAGATTTTATCCCTGTGCTGTCTGTCTCCTTGGTTCTAGTTTCTTATATAGATTTTTTAAATTTAAATTTTCTTTTTTTTGTTTGTAAGCTGCCCAGAGTTGACTTATCGGTGACTTGGGTGGCATATAAAGTTAATAAATAAAAATGACCAGTTAGAGTTAGACTGTAACAGGAGGCAGGGCAACATTTATTCTGGTATGTCAAGACCTTCTGGTTATAGTTAAAAAGATAACCACTTCTCATTAAAAAGAAAATACAGTGTGGGACAACTAACGGAGCTGTGATTATAAGTTCTGGAGAGCTTTATTTTGTTTACTTATTTTTTTTTTTATTTTAAATGTGCCTTCTCTTTTCTACAGCAAAATAGAATTTACTCCCAAGGTTTAGATTCAGCCTGTGCACGAAAGAGGGGGGGAGAAGAATGGCAATTTTTAGCTTCCGGAAAAACAATCTAATACATAACTATTTATATGGCTGAACGCTCGTGGATCATCACCAAATCGCACAGGTTGTGGTTCTACCCCATGAATATCCTTATTTTTTTCTCCGGGAGCTCGAAAATGGGAGAAGGTGCCTTTCCTAGTCTAGCCCCGTAACAACAACTCTAGGAGGTAGGTCGGGCTAAAAAAGCGACTGTCGGGGAATTCGGCGGCTGGACGGGAATTCCCACCACCTCCTGGCTACTCTGGCTTTCCAGGGAGCCCCTTCTCTCACCGACCAACCCTGTTGCCCGTTCTCGGAACAAAACGCCTCCCCGCCACCGCCGTCCTTCTACCAAAACGGAGGGAACTGCACGGTCCGCCGCACGCACGCTGCCCATCCGCCGCCCTTTCCCCAAAGCCAGCATCTCAGCACCGACCCACCTCTGAGCCTCTCCGCGCAGCCGCCCCCTTCCCCGCCGCACCCCCCAAAACAAACCACCGGCGCTACCGCTCCCCGCTCCCGCAGCCAGGCCTGCAGCGCCTTTCTCCCCGTTTGCATCCGGCCACCGTCACGGACCTCATTTTGGCTCCCCTGTGGGCACCGGCCCCCGCGCCGCCGCCGTTCTCCCCTCCATCCCCTCCTCCCAGACCGCCACCGGAAACACGCCAACCTCAATACGGATGCAGGGAATCCACCCTCCTCGGGCAGCGAAGCAGGAAATGCGGGGGCAGGGCTGAATTTGGGCCGCTCTAGCCACCGGGCCAAAGGGGTGATTTTATGGTTTATTTTGCTGCCAGACGGGCGGGGTTCGCTTAACTCCTCGCGCTAAGCCGAACAAAGAGATCACGGAGCGACCTAGCGCGAAGCGGCGAGGCTGCCTGCTGTATATTATGTTACTGTTTCCCTTTACGGGCAAGCGTTTGTAGTGTGATGCGATTTCCCCAGGCACTCCAAACATGCGTGCATTCACACAATCGATCATCACACTCATGAGTCCTCTTTCCAAAGCACCACATTACCTGATCTTCAAGTAATGCTGGTATTTTTTTTTTTTTTAAAAGAATCGGGTTAAAGGCCAGGGCAACTCAACATTCCTGCACAAAGGCAGAAAAACAGACGTGTATATTTGCAAAACTGAATGGAATTTTTCTCTTTTCTAGAGCAGCCCTTGAGCTCTGAGTAACGGGGATTTTCAACATTCTTTATTATACCGACAAAGAAAACGGGCATTTCCAGTTCTTCAATGACTCCTATTTCAAGTTTCCCTATTCCTTAAGTTCCACTAAAATAAGAGATGCAGCCTTGTTCACCCTTTTAAACGATGTAAATATATTCTGTTAAAAAAAATCTCAATTTGCTACTGGTATGTTCCATCTCTTATGACTTACGTATTGCACCAAGGCACAGTTTGTTAAACTATTGATGACGACTGAATAAATCACAGCTGGGTTCACACAGCACAGAAAAGCAGAAAGCCTCGGTTTTCATAGGACTAAAGCAAAACCAAACAAAACTATTTGAATGCAGTCCAAGTGCAGCGAATGGGGATACCATATTTTGGGTTGCAACAATTCAGATGACCATAAGATGGCAGTATAGATACAAAAAACCCATGCTATCATAGAGTGGTCACCTGGACTTTTATATCCCAGTGTGTGGTAGTTTGCAAAAATATGGATGACCACTAGATGGCAACAAAAAGATACAGTATATTCTAACTATATTGATTAGCAGTATATATTTGGAATAATTTATTATGTATAACGTTGACTATTGACCTACCCCCCAAGTCCTGCTCTGCTGCCTCATGGCATTTATTTTCCTGGAGGAATGAAAGAAGAACACCAGGAATGCATGCTAAGAGTTTATACTCCCAGCAGGATCACTTGACACTTAAAGGTCATTCCAACTGCTTAGCTAAAGCAAGCAGACATCTATACTGGACAGCAGTGATACAGGAAGATGTTGGAGATAGATGAACACTTCAAGGAAAATGACAAAAGATGTAATTTCATGCTGTGTGGGAGTAGGCAATAATAAACCATTTCTGTATTTTATCAAGAAAGCCACATTGATAGACAAGACAAAGATTGACAAATAAGGCCAGATAATGAGCTCTATAGAGGAATGGTACCCAACATGCAATTGTGCAAGAACTAGGATCTTTAGTACAGGTAGTCCTCGACTTATGACCACAACTGAGCCCAAAATTTATGTTGCTAAGTGAAACAGTTGTTAAGTGAATTTTGCCCCATTTTATGACGTTTCTTGCCATAGTTGTTAAGTGAATCACTGCAATGCTTCAGTTAGTAACATGGTTGTTAAGTGAATCTGGCTTCCCCACTGACTTTACTTGTTGGAAAGTCCCAAAAGGTGATCACATGATCCCAGGACACTGGAACCATCATAAATATAAACCAGTTGCCAATCATCCAAATTTTGACCATGGGGATGCTGCAGTGGTTGTAAGTGTGAGTCATAAGTCACTTTTACGTTGTAACTTTGGATGATCACTAAATGAACTGTTGTAAGTCAAGGGCTACCTGTACTTATGCTGTTTATGATGCAGTTACGGATGTTTTAAAAAATCTCTAATGTCTAGTTGCTGATGCCATGCAAGGAAAGAAAATCCAAAGCTGCAAAGGCAGAATTACAGTGACACCAGTGAAGCATGAACATGGGAAAGCCGAACATGTGAAAGATTAAATCAATCAACTGCATATTAACATCTTGGGCATCAGAAAACTGAAATGGATTGGAATTCTGACATGTGGTCAGAAGTTCATACAGTACTGTGAGCTACACAGGACACACACAGAAAAGAACTAACATTGCTGCTTTTAACCACTGATGCAGAAAAAAAGAGATTGAAGAATTTTATGGTCAAGTTTAATCAGCAATCAATTTATAAGCAAGATGTGCTTCTTGTGGTTGGAAACTAGAATACCAAAACGGGAACAATAAAGAAGAAAACATATCTGGATTATATCGCTAGGAAACAGAAATGAAGCACGAGAATGACTTACCAATTTCTGGGGATCCAGTTTCAGAAACTCAGTTTTCAAGGACATCATCACGAATCACTTTGAAGTCCTCACCTTCATTGATAGGAAGTAAGAGGAATTGTGAAAAGAAAAGAAATAAGGATAATTGTGAAAGGAGACTGCCAAAGATGAAGAAACAAAAGAAAGCAAACTAGATCAGAATAGATGGTGAAAAATTGTAACCCAAAAAGAGATGAGAGAAGAAGCCAAAGCCAAGAAAGAGAAAGCTATCAGGAAGAAGCTTAATGAAAAAATTCAGAGAACTATTAGAAAGGACAAGAGGCAGTATTACATCAACTTCTGTAAAGACCAATATGGAAACAGATACAGAAAAACAAGACTTTTTGTTTTTTAAAGAACTGTGAATTCCAGAAGGAGATTCCAATCTTCATTTGGAATGATAAATGAATCCACTGGAGAGATAGTAATTGAAGATTAAAAAGATGGGGAAATATGCTGAAATGTATACTAAATATCCCAGCATCCAAGATATTTTAGAAGATATTCCTTTTTTTAGAAGAAGCTCTAGGACTAAAAGATGAAGTTAAAGCAGTAACTGGTTATTAGTGAGAGGACTACAAGAACTGACGGTATACTGTATTTGCAGAAATATGACAAGTGACAGACAAATCAGTAAAGGATGGAACTGAATGTGATTGTCACTGATGCTTCCTCGGATGCTATTTTTTCTTCATCTGAACCTTAAAATATTAAACGAGTGATCAAACCTTTATAACTGGGAACAAAAGTTGCTGAAAATGCTTTTATGTTGTAATTCCTCTACATAATATATATTTTCTATGGAGGAAGGACCTATGTATTGGATGTTCAGTAAAATCTCAGTTTAACAAACCATTTGAGTGGATTGTGTGTCCATTAAATCCAAATGTCTATTAAATCCAAATTCACATCATTTGTATAATAAATCATTGCAGTAACAAAAGATTTGTCCAAAGTCCGTTAATATGAAACTTGCCTAAAGATTAAGAAATGTAAATTGCTGAATATGCCTGTGTGATAGAACCTTGACACTTACATCAGGTAGCTATCACTTCTTGTTTTTCACAAGTGCAACTCCAAGCTCTCTGTTGAACAGTTTCATTTCACAGTGCTCCTCAGTAAACCTAGAAGCTGCATGGGATTGATTAGTGAGAGAGATTAGTCTTTGACTTACTACAGTTCATTTAGTGACTGTTCGAAGTTACAGCGGCACCGAAAAAAGTGACTTTTGACTATTTTTCACACCCATAGAAGCATCCCTATGGTCACGTGATCAAAATTCAGATGCTTGGAAACTGGCTCATATTTATAATGGTTGCAGTATCCAAGGGTCATGTGATCACCTTTTGCAACCTTCTGACAAGCAAAGTCAATGGGGAAGCCAGACTCACTTAACAACTGTGTTACTAACTTAATAACTGCAGTGATTCACTTAAAACGTGTGGCAAGAAAGGTCGTAAAATGGGGCAAAATTCACTTAACAACCTCCTTGCTTAGGAACAGAAATGTTGGGCTGAATTATTGTCGTAAGTCAAGGACTACCTGTATTGCCTCTGTATTCTAAAGATCAACAAAGCACCTAAAAGCAGCACCATCCAATTGCTGGGGAACTCCTCAAGTGCCATCAACAATAGGATCCATTTGGAGCAAATCCTCTTAATAGGTCCCTCCTCCCTGCATAAATTGGCCTCCTCCACCTGATTGGTGTTTGGAAGGGTCCTGAAGACCTGGCTCTTTGCCCAGGCCTTTGGCAAGCATAATTAAAGCCCTTTTTCTTCTTCTTTCACATTGTTCCAATCTGAATTTGTTATCTGCCTGTTTGCTCTTGTTGTTTTCTAGTCTTGATGTTTTTTTTAACAATTTGTAAACTGCCCACACTTGCTGGGAATCAGGTGCCATACAAATTTAGTAAATAATAAGGAAGTGAGCTGCCCATGGCAATGGACTGCTGGAAAAGTACCCAAGAACTGTATCATGACATATCAGTACACAGTGAATACTTGGTTATGAATTCCCAAGCTGTCTTAGATCCCATGGAAAGGAGATTGAAACCACCCACTAGTAAGAGGCTGAGGAAACCTATAATTACCCCTTTGAGGAAATTAGGCAGTTTGGTGAAGGAGAGCAGTACAATTCCAGCACCCCAGCTTGTTCCTTTGGCCCAGCATGGATTGCAACAACCCACATCTGACCACCTGCAGAATGGCACTCCACAACAGTTAGGATCTCCTGGCACCTCATTATGCCAATCCTGTTATGGGGTTGCAAATGATGCAGAATAAAACACCTAGCTGGACAGATCTCCATGAAGGAGACCCTTCCCCTTCAGCCAGCCAGATCTCGGTAATTAAATTATAGCTTAAATCTCCCGGTCCTTTGAATAATCATGCCACATCAATGCACAGATAATCTTATTACAGTGAAAATTGGCAAATATATGCATATTTTTATTAAATGCAAAAGCTGTAACTATGAACTACGAGCTTTAATTCATTCAATGGGAGAGACTAAATTAGGGATATTTTGTGGGATATTACAAAGGTGCTCATTAATTGTATTGTTTGTTTCTAATTTTTCCCAATCCAGCTTGTGCCCATATTTAAATGAAACCAAAAAGGAAGATGCACCAACTTCAAAACTGATTGAAATATTGCATGTCTTCAGACCACTAGTTAAGTTCTTGAACATCAAGATTTGAATAAATTGCAAATTGTTTTTTGGAGTAGAAAACACTGTTTGTAATCAGTTGTTGGTATTCAAAAACTGAGATAACTAAACTTACATCAATATGTTTGAGGCTATTTCAAAAGATCTGAAACACAATAGGTTTTTAAGCAGTTAAAAATGTTAATTGAGAAACAATTTGTAATTTGTTCTCATGCAACCTTCATCTGTGCACCCACAGTCTTCCTCTCCCTTCATCTGTATATACCGTACCTATTTAAATCGTACATCAGTTAAGCTACTCCACGCATCTGATAAAATGAGCTGCAGTTCATGAAACCTTATGCCTTGTAATAGTCTGTTAAAAAGATGCTCCAGACTCTATTTCTGGCTACCATAGATAATCGCGGATCCACCCCTACAATGTCTATAGTTGTTGGTACTGTCACTTTAATGCTTTATCAGCTTGCAATTGGCTGGAAGATTGGAACGTTCCTACATGTCGAAGGACTGTCTTGTGCTGTGATTGGCTGGACTAGACGCTGCAGGATACTTCCTGGAATGTCTGCAAGTGGACGTTCATCTGGCTGTTTCACTGAAAAGTGATGATGGGGACTTTCTTCTATACAAGATGTAATTAATAGCCATGAGATTGTAGGTAAGAAGAATGTGCGATTTCGGCAGACTGTTTGTTGCTTTGGACACAGCACAAAAACATATGGACATGTTGCAGGGCCAGCAGATCCACGTTCAGTAGGAACGAGACTGCTCACTAGCATATTAAGTTGTTCTATTGAACTTTTTAACCATGTTTCATTTAATTATATTATTACAATGCAAGCATATTTTTTAAGAGTAAGTAAATTAGTATCTGCTTCATAAGGAGAGGAATCGCATAGCAAAAAACTGCTAGAAGATGAAATTTGATCAGGAGGGGGATAAATGATTCCCTAAGAAACAATGGAAAGTACTTTATTTGTTTTTCTTTTTCACAGTGGAATGCAACCTCTAACCAGATCAAGTATGCTATACAACCTCCCTTGAAACTAGCTTTCTACATGTGCTGAAAATTATTCAGTTTGTTCAAAGTAGGTATTGTAACAATGGTCAGTGGGAGCTAAAACCTGACAAAACTGCATTACGAGCTTTTGTAAAATACCAGGATGAGCTTATAATTTGCTTCAGAAAGGAAAAAGTTGGCAACAGCAGTTTAAACATGGCTGGAATTTGGGAGCGGATATGGGGAAGGGGAGAGTATATTTTATAGCCATCCTTTTAAATACTTAGATTGATTACACTCAAGACTGTACTAGAGAGGCTACTTTTCTTTATAATTTCCCAAGGAATGTCAGAAAGCGTCTGCCCTGTTAGCAATAAGGAAACAAGGAATCTATAAAAGAATATGATTTTACCTGTGCATTCTAAGGTTGTAATAAGTAAAAGCTCTTACATTGGGCGGGGGGGTGAACGTTATATGTCTTTTGTGGTGAATTGATTAAAACTACAGTTATTTTCTGTATATATTACAGGAATTGTGTGTAAAACATTTGCATTTGAAATCTCTGTCAAAGAAGTTTGTCATAAATGTATAGATGTGTGCTTTTTGATCATGGAAATGTAAGGTGTGCTTGGGATAGAAGGTGTGTGAACCTGGGGATGGTATATAGAATTCAGCTCATATTCCTGCACATATTTCCAGTAATATGCTGCTGCTTCCTTGATAGACAAATACAGGTAGTCCTCGACTTACAATAGTTTGTTTAATAACCATTCAAAGTTGCAACGGCATTGAAGAAAGTAACTTATGACCATTTTTCACACTTATGACCATTGTAGCATCCCCATGGTGACGTGATCAAAATTCAAACGCTTGGCAACTGACTTATATTTATGATGATTGTAGTCTCCCAGAGGCATGTGATCACCTTTTGGGACCTTCTGACAAGCAAAGTCAATGGGGAAACCAAATTCACTTAACAACTATGCAAGAAAGGTCACGGGCAAAACTTACTTAGCAAACATTTCACTTAGCGGCAGAAATTTGGGCTTGATTGTGGTGGTAAATTGAGGACTACCAGTAAAAACTGATTTCTTGCTTATGTATTTTAACTCCATGTTGCTGTTTTTCATTTTGGATTTTTCAAAGCTTATTTTCCAAATTAGGTATCTGCAGTTTGGATAATATTGGCTGGGTTTATATATTGACCCATAATTTGCTTATGAAACCACAGTTGAATGAATTCACACAATATACTAACAAAAAAGAAAATCAAATTATGTCTTGATGTGCTATGAGAACCCAGCAGTTGCATGTTAAAATGTAGGGTTTATTTTAAAGTCTGGTTGGACATCCTCACATCTGTACTTTTAGAAGCATCTTTCTATTTAAAAGTGAGTTTTGTTTGCTTTCTCTCTTGAATAGCTCACATATTAGCCTATGATGTTTAAAAACAAATACTGTAAAATATTGTTTCTGTAAGTGCCTTGTGATTCTGTATAAGTTTTCAGTCACAGAAGCTTTTCCAATTTGTCAGAATCCCAAGAGCCTAAATTTTGGTATTGGGCAAAATAGTATCAGCTTCTTGCATATAATTGTAGAAGAAGGAAGAATGTGGTAATGGGAGGAATAAATTTAATTTACACAATTTGTATATCTATGTCTTTATAATCTTGCATATTTGGAGTTGGGCTGTGTTTTATATCACTAGAAGAGAATACAATATCTTCAAGATTAAAATAGAATACTTTTCTTATCTGTTACAAGCAGCATTTTCTTATTTGTTCTATCTATGAATATAAGACTATTTAAAATTATTTGCCAGGTACTGGAAATCAGAAGCCATTTAACATGACAACAGAAACGTTGGTGAAAGATATTAAACCAGGCATGAAAAATCTAAATCTTATATTCATTGTGCTGGAAACAGGTAAGTCATGTGAAAGAGAAAATAGGTTTGTATTTTTTTAAAATCACTATGTAAGCAGTTGGGAGACCAAGATACATGCCCTATTTCTCACTAGAATGCTTCAATTCTGGGTAAGATATTTTCACTGCCTTTTTTTGTAATTACTTTGTAATTACTATGTAATTATTTCCTTTCCCTCACTGATCAACTAATTGCTGTCTTATTCCAGAAAATGTTGGTTATTAGCCAGATTAAAAATACTTTCTTTAAAACAAAATTGTATTTTCAAAAAGATACTTTATATAACTAGATCGATAATGTTACTGAAGTTATAAAATTAATACTCAAAATAGCATTAGTAAAAGGTAAACCATAGCAAACAAAGTACATTGAACTATTTTTATGATATAAAACAAAAGTATATATTTTAGCTTAAAATCTCCACTACAGTATTATTTATAATTATAAAAAAGAAGAAGAAAACCCCTTAAGAATAATATACATAAGTATTTAATTTCTGACTCCCCTCTTTGTACTCCAAACAATTTGCAGTACCTGTTGGCTTTTAAAGTTAAAAATACTTTTAAAAGTTTATTATATATTACATACTAATGAACTCAGTGGTATATACTTACAGTACACTTAAGTGGCTTTAAAATTGCAATGTTATATGAGGGGGGAAAATAATACAGATAATTCTCGATTAATGATCACTCAAAGTTATGTGATTAAAGTTAATGACATGATTAAGTGATCAAAGTTAACAGGATTTGCTTAAGGACAGCTACAAGGAATGCCGAGATTACTGTTGCTAAGCAACGGAGTTGTGATGTTGCACTGTACGACCGCATCGCTTAGTGATTGAAATTCCTGTCCCAATTATCCTTAAGCAGGTCTACCTGTATGGCATGATCACTGCTGCTGATCATGAAACAGTTTCCGTGATATAGAGAAGCAGACTGAACTCTCAGAAAATGACTATTTTTTTAGATAATCTAAACAATTTACTTCCAGTCTGATACATATACCAGCTCAGTATTTAAACATCTAGGCCAGGGGTAGGCAACCTGGGCTCTTTTATGACTCGTGGACTTTAACTCCCAGGATTCCTGAGCCAGTTATGCTGGCTCAGGAATTCTGGGAGTTGAAGTCCACGGGTCATAAAAGAGCCCAGGTTGCCTACCCCTGGTCTAGGCTTAAAAGAATATGCAGTTGAAGGTGGGATGTATTTGGAGTGAAGCAGTGAGTGACAAAAAAACCCTCTCCTTCACTCATGAAAGCAGATGCCTGCAGTTGTCTTGAATTGTGGTTCTTGTTCTATCATTAGGCCGGGTGACCAAGACAAAGGATGGTCACGAAGTACGGACGTGTAAAGTAGCTGACAAAACAGGCAGCATTAACATCTCTGTATGGGATGATGTTGGAAATTTAATCCAGCCAGGCGATATCATCCGACTCACCAAAGGGTATGGGGGTTTTTCCAAGAGGAGTGGCTTGGGAGAAGCTTGGGGAAGAGGTGTTGTTTTTGAAACTGTGGCTAAACCCTATGTCAGGGGTAGGCAACCTTGGCTCTTTTATGACTCGTGGACTTCAACTCCCAGAATTCCTGAGCCAGAATTCTGGGAGTTGAAGTCCACGAGTCATAAAAGAGCCAAGGTTGCCTACTCCTGCTTATGTCAAGAGAACAGCAAGTATGACTTGACTGTTTTGTGGAATGTGCTCAAATTAGTTCATACAAATTAGTTATTTAACGTGTTTCACCGCTTTTCTAAATTTTGTTAGGAAAGTTTAAGGGAGGGATGGGAAATCTGAGACTTCAGATGTTGCTGAACTATTATCTTCTAACACGCCTCATCATTGGCCATGCAGTCTTGGCTACCAGATGTTTTAGATCCAGCAGAATGAACTTTTCATCAGCCCTAATATAAAGACTATATATAATTCTTGGGATCAGTCTAATCTGCAACATTTAACCTATTTCTTAGACCTGTACATATTTTCTTCTGCAAATGTACATGTTGCTTTTAAGGTTCATTTTCCTCATATTTACACTAAGGCAGACTTAAGCTTAATTTATGCATTGTTGTTGGTCATAATTTAGTTTGCTTGACATTGATTTGTCTTGTGGAGTTGAACCCAGCTATTGTGGTTTATAAACCATGATTTATGGCTCAGTATGTAATTTGAACCTATCCAATTTTGCTTATTCAGTAAATGATGGTTAACCAAACACTGATTGAGCAGAACGCATGAATCTGCCTATAAAAAGTGGTGTACAGGTAGTGTACTTTTAGTGACTACAGTTGGGACTGGCAACTCGCTTGTTCAGAGAAGCAGTTGCCAAATGAAACAATTGCTCTGCTTAGGATCTTACTTCAGCTTTCTTCTGCTTTAGAGACCTACAAAGGTTGTAAATGTGAGAATTGGTCATAAAGTTACTTTTTCATCACTGTTGTAAGACTGAACAATCACTAAATGAGACAGTCACTAAACAAGAACTACCTGTATACAAGCAGAGCGTCCTGTAACATTGCTCTGACCTTTTTTGATGTTCTGTGCAAATATGAACATGCTAGCAAAGACCCAACACACTAAGTTTGCTGTACTGTGCAGCCAGCCCAACTAACTGAACATTTTTGTTCAATTCCAATAAGTAGAGCAAATCTAGAAAACTTAGCAGCAGAATCCCATTCATGGCTCCTTGGAAATAAGTCTGTTGAATTCAAGGATACTCACTCCTAGATAAATCAGTTTGCGGTTCATATATTACTGGTTTCAATGAGATTTAAGAACATATAATCTTCCTCTCTTGCACCCATTATCATCTTTGTCTGGAAGATTAGTTTACTTCCATGAGGAACAAACAAGCACTGTACAGATATTATATAGATAGAGCTTCATGTGATGCACCAAAAAGACAGATTTCTTCTTGAGCAAAACTAGGAACTGTGTGCTGCTTTCAATAATGAGTTTTTCTTTATCAGGTACTCATCAATTTTTAAAGGCTGCTTGACACTGTACACTGGACGTGGAGGAGATCTGCAGAAAGTAGGAGAGTAAGGCTCATAGTTTATCTCAATGGTTCTTCCCAGTATTAGGGGATAGCTAGGTGGATTTTTTCCAATTTTGTGCAAAGACAGATTATCACCAAAGAATAATTCTGCCCTAGAACATATAAAATATCTCAAACCATGGAAGGCATCTTCCTTTGTTTTTAGGTTGAAAGAAATTGGTAACATCTTATTATATTTCAGATTACATTTAGCAATCCATCTGTCATTAAGAAATCACTGCCTGATCCACAGGTCTAAATCTTATGCCATGACTTCTTTATTCTCTAGGATAAATGTCCCTACCCTGTGCTATACTTAATTTAAGCTTCACTTTGTTATCAAGATATATTTTGTTTTTTCACAGTGAACTTCTAGTTTTCCCAATGATTATTTCAGTGAGACATTCCACACTGAAGTATTACAGTTGTTATTTGTGCTAATAAAGATTTGTATAATGATTTTTACATATTGTTCTTTAGCCATTCTTAAATCAGTGTATAGTGCTATAGAGGTTCACTATCCTTAGGCTAAAAGGGTATGGCTTGGAGGAAAAATGTAGTGAATAAGGACAAAGAATAATATTAAATATGTGCAGGTCAAAGGAAAAAATAATTCAGAATGCACGGGGGTGATCTTGAAAGTTTATTTTATTTTATTTTAATCCTGCCTTTATTATCTTTATAAATAATTAGGGCAGAAAACATATCTAATACACCTTCCTCATATTTTCCCCACAATAGCAATCCTACAAGGTGATTTGGACTGAGGGAGAGTGACTGGCCCAAACTCACTCAGCCAGCTTTTATGCCTAAAGCAGGACTAGAACTCATAGTCTCCCAGTTTTTAGCCTGGTGCCTTAACCAGTAGATCAAACTGGCTCCTTCATTTCATAACATTTCAATTTATGAAGAAGCTGCATCTTTCCTGGTATTGTGCAGATGCTGCCTTACATTCCTGGAAAAGATGTGTTTGATTTAAAGAACTGCCAGCAGGTGCTATGTGCTAATTCACCTAATTGACCTCACCCCCTTTAAAGCTCTGAACATCTCAAAGAGCACAGTGCTCAGTTTTAATGTTAAAATGATCTTGGTGTATCTATTCCACTAACCATGAATCAATCTTAAATGCCCAGATAAAACAAGTGTGTCCAAGTTCTAAAGCTGATGGTTGATGTATTTCCTAGTTGATGTCTGAGTCAGAGCTCCTTCATCCCTCCTTTGATCTTCAGTAAGAGCTCACTGTGAATAATCTTGCCTAAGTGTTACTATCTACCTCTGGATCTCTTTCATTTATTAACAACATGAACATTAACACCAGGTCCATAATGTTGCCATTGTTGGCTGGTCAAGTTTTAATTTCAATGGGTTGAGTTAATATTTTCCCACCTTCATTCTTTCCACCCTTATTATTTCCCTTGAAAGTCCATTGTTTGGAAGAGCGGAGCTTTTAAGTTTTGTATTTGCCAGAAAAAAATTAAAGGTAGTTTCGGGATTGTTTTGCATGGTTATTCCATCTTGCTGCACTAGAGGGAAATAAAGGATATTCTGGCACCTCTTTGTTGGGGAGGGGGCAGCAGTCTTCAGTTTATCTTCAAAGGAAGCTTAGCAATATCCCTTAGAGCAGAGTTCCCCAACCTTGGCCACTTTGTAACTTGTGGACTTCAACTCCCAGAATTCCTCAGCCAACCATGCTGGCTGAGGAATTCTGAGAGTTAAAGTCCACAAGTCATAAAGTGGCCAAGGTTGAGGACCCCTGCCTTAGAGTACCAGATGGATTTCCATACTAGTTATAATTTCAGTGGTGCCTCATTTTGTTTCCCTTCTTCTGTCTAAACTTTTTTTCTTTTTTTTTGTTCGCAAGCCACTTTGATTGCAAGAATCGGGGTTTCTTTTTCAAGCGAGCTATAAGCCACTGTAGGACATATTGCAGTTTCATTACGACAGTGCAGTATGCATTGTTAAGAGAGAGGGAATTAAAAAGAACAAGGAAAAAAAATTCATCAGTTGAATGACAATTGCATCTTCTGCTCTCTAGGTTTTGTATGGTTTATTCAGAAGTGCCAAATTTCAGTGAGCCAAATCCTGATTATGTTGCCCAGCAGTCACAAAACAAAAATGTAAGTATAAGAATTGCCTTAGTTTGGTTTTTCTTAGTCACTGACTAGTGGGACTCAGAAATAGTGTAGGGGGGACATAAGCTTGGTCAGTGAAACTTTAAAGCTTTAAAACCTAACCATGAATGCTGTGTAGAGTAATAGATTGCTTCTAAACATATATATGTCTTTCTTGGAAAAAGTGGGCTGTTTTGTTTTCAAAATGGTGGAACCCAATTTCATCACTAGAGTGCTTTATGCAAATTAAGAAAAATCCAAGGATCTTTGTCTAACTAAACTGATGCTGAGGTGTGAAATAAAAGTTTATTGATGGATTTCATAAGCCTAAGAACCGTTCCTTGCCCAGTCGCAGGATGACTGTACTTTTCTTGCCTTTTCTTTTTTCTCAAGCAGAATCCTTTAAAAATATGCCTCTTGTGATAGATAACCACCTCTTGTTGCGTTTCTTCTCTTTTAAAATCCCGTGCTTGTTTTAGATTTTGTAGAAGTTGGGTTTTACATGTGCCTGTCAAGAGAAAGTTTCAGCAGGTGGCAGCATTGGCCCAACTTGGGAGTCAGAAACTAAACTAAAGGAGACTTGCTTATTATATGTATAGGACTCTCAACAACCAGTACTGGAGATATTGATTGAGCCAGGAAGTCAAAAAAGGAAAAAGGAATGATAAAGACCTCTTTAGTTCTGTTGACAGTGACATATACAAATGGTTGCCTCCATAACGTGCTCAGAAATCAGCCTCAACTGAGGGACCTTACACAACCTAATTACACAATCCAATCCAGGACAAGTGAGCCTGATGTTTTGGGCTTCACCCTCTGCTAGTCCCAACCAGGTCAGGGATTATGTAGATTCAGATCATCTAGAGCAGGGATGTCAAGCCGGATGCGTCACGCGGAAGCCGCGTCCACCCCAGCTCCAGCAAGGGGGAAAAAGTCGCGAGACATCGCAACACGTCACGTGACGCAGCGAGTTGGACACCTCTGATCTAGAGAAATGACTACAGAAGGTATCATGGACCTCAAGTGTCAGGCAAAACCAGGGATGCAAGTCCCACTCCTTTTATGTGCAAGCAATACATATAGTAGCCATTAAAAAGAGTCATGGCTTCAGTTATCTAGTTACACTAGCCATATTGAAGATACTGACCCTTCTCATACCCCAAGCTGGGTAGCCTATCCTGGCTTTCCTTTCAGAAAAAAAGGGATAATAAACTTTTCAGGTGTGTAACCTGAGAGAGTTCATACGTGTTTAAGAGACACCTTGATGAAATGTGAAGGGATAAGCAGGAGCTGAAGCGTTTCCCCTGCATGAGTTTTAAAAGAGTGGCATAGTGGTTGTGCTTTGGATTGCATTGAGGGAACCTGGACTGATGTCCCTCCTCACTCATGGAAACTAACCTGGTGGATTTATATATAGTCTCAGCCAAACATACCTCACTGAGTTATGGGAAGAAAATGAAGGGTGATCCCCATATTTCCAGCTTTCAGTTACTGGAGAAAATATGAGAATCAAATCTAACAAATAATGATACAAAATCTCAGGATATGTATTTGGCAAATTTATTGGTTGCCTGAATGGATCTAAATCACAAGTATGAGGAGGACTTTAAATGGGAGCAAATTTAGTGGCTAGTTGGCTGGAGCAAATTTAGTGGCTAGTCATCTCTCAGAAATATTTTACAGATAACATCTTAATAGATAACATCATGCCAGCCAGATCTTGTTGCTTTGTTGTGTAAAGATGTTTTTGTTTTGCAATGTAGTATAGTTTATGCCACCTATTCTTCTCCACCCACACTTAGAAATTCTGGGTAGATAGTTGGATTGGTTTCCTTCTCTGTTCTCTACCCCAGGGTCTTTTAAATCTAGATTTTCTGCATGGGTTAAAATAGTTGTTTTGGTTCTGTCTTATAGACCCCAAATGACAACGCAGCCCCCACAGCCTCTCAAACCACACCAGGACCTTCTACATCAGCAGGTAATACAACTGGATCCAAGCTAATGAGTGATAGGTCTGCTCTTGTCTTGATGACCTTCTGACAATCTGATTTATAGATTTATAAATAGGGTGGGCTAATTTATTGGCTGGTAGTGCATAAGCATGTAGCTGGGCTTGTATATAATATTGTATCATAAACTGGGACCTTTTGTTCCTTCTGCTCATTCATGTTGATTGGCTTGCACACATGTTAATTATAATATTATTTATTTGGTTTTAGCTTAAAGTTACATAGAGGTAGTCCTTGACTTACAACCATAGCAGAGTCCAAACTTTTGGTTGCTAAGCAATGCAGTTAAGTGAGTTATGCCTCATTTTGCGACCCTTTTTGCTACAGTTGTTAAGCAAATCATGCAGCCATTAAGCAATTCTGGCTTCTCCCATTGACTTTGCTTGTCAGAAGCCAGCTGGGAAGATTATAAATGGTGATCACCTGATCCCAGGACAATGCAACCCATCAAATAAATCCATGCCAGTTGCCAAGCACCCGAATCCTGATTGTGTGACCGTGGGGATGCTGGAACCATCGTAAATGTAAAAACGTTCACCAATCACTTTTTTCAGTGCTGTTCTAACTTCAATAGGTCACTAAACGAATGGTTGTAAGTCGAGGACTACCTGTATTAATTTAGATACCGTGGCTTATAAACTATGATTTATGACAATGTTACATGGGAATAAAATTAGTGCTTTGTATGGTCAACAAACCATATGTCAGTGCACTAGTCAGGAGGCCACATGAGTTCTCCCAGCATCTCAGGATTTTGTAGCAGAGAAGCCAGACTTCACTGGTACCATATTTATGCGGGGTTTTTGAAAATAAGGGTGGAGCAGGAAGGTCTCCAATCTTTAGCTGAGACTTCTTCTCCCAAACCCCCAAAGTGAGCTGAAATGGGACTATTAAAAGATGGCTGTGAAAGTTGGACCATAAGAAAAGCTGAGAGTCAAAGAATTGAGGCCTTTGAACTATGGTGCTGGAGAAGAGTCCTGCGAGTCCCCTGGACTGCAAGGCGATTAAAACGGTCAGTCCTAGAGGAGATCAACCCCGACTGCTCTTTAGTTGAAACTCAAATACTTTGGCCACCTAATGAGAAGGAAGGACTCACTGGAGAAGAGCCTGATGCTGGGAAAGATTGAGGGCAATAGAAGAAGGGGACGACAGAGAATGAGGTGGCTGGATGGAGTCACTGAAGCAGTAGGCGTCAGCTTAAATGGACTCCAGAAGATGGTAGAGGACAGGAAGGCCTGGAGGAACGTTATCCATGGGGTCGCGATGGGTCGGACACGACTTCGCAACTAACAACAACAACGATTCTTGGCTGTTGGGAAGTTCTTCATGGTAGAAATGGAGCACTTTACCTTCAAGAAGCTTCCTGTGGCCATCCCTCCCTTCCTTTATTATCTCTCCTTGGAAAACGCAGAAAAATGAGCAGAAGGGTATTATGATGATCCCTGGAGGCTTTCATCTGCTCAGGGGAGTACGTTGCTGCCCCTGAACAGGCTGCCTATCCCTGCTTAGCATGATGTCAATCTCAACTTTGGGCTAGTCTTCCTTTGATTGGCAGGAGTCATATAGAAATGTGGCCCAGAGGCCATGGTCTCATTGCCTAGTGATTTACTGCAAACTTGTAGAAATCCCTCCTTGGAGAATCATCTGCCAGAAGATCTAGCATTTCTTCTCCAATCAATGAAATAAAACCCAGTTCCAAAATCAAGTTGCCACAAGGCAAAAACCAACAAGCAAATGTATCTCCATTTGGCTTCTTTACCTTTTCACTTATTTTTTTGGGTGGTGGTGGTGGTAATTTTTCTTGCTCATACTCCTTTGGTCTCCGTTGGGTCCTTGTCTGAGGAACTCAGTATAGGATATGTAGCGACAAATCTTTCATTTTAAGTCTGGTTTTCAAGATTACACTGAATTTTGTAGCTTCGTTGATCTTGTTTCACTCATATCTTTCTATGTTCCTTTATGTTATTTGGCTTTAGCTGCAGAGAACCAGAATGGCAATGGGTTGATCTCCTCTGGAGGTGCTCTGCACCAACCCAGCATCTCAACCCATCCTACCACCAGTCGCATCACTAGGAGTCAACCCAACCATCAAGGTGGAAGCTCATCAAGTCTAGGGTCCTCCTCAAACCCAGTCAGCAATGGCAAAGAGACGCGGAGAAGTAGCAAGAGATAGCAGGGGCTGTGGGTTCAGGAAAGTTTTGGATACCTCTTTCCTCCACTGCCTGCAATACTACTTTGTGCCTCCTTCTGAGGCAAAACAGCTGCTGCTGAGGTGAAGACATGGATACTAGGCTGGAGTAGAGACTCTGGGAACAACATAACGTTTAACCACTGAAATGTATTTTTAACATGGGGTATTATGATTGGGTGAGAGAGATACAGTTTTCAGTGTTTTTACTGAAAAGCTCGTCTTGCCTTTTAGGAATCTTCAAATATTATAAATTGCACTCATTTTTTGCTGGAAATCAATACAAGTGACCTGCCATCTGTTTATTTGATAGTATTTGGTTCCTGTCCATTATCCTCCCAGATAATAAGCTTCTGTGAGTTGGGCATGAGTTTTTGCATTTAGCTCTTTTTAGTTTAGGTCTGCACTTCTTAAAACTCTTTACTTAATCTTTTTAGTCTACAAATTGGAATGAATATGGTTCATAACTTCCCAAGGAAGTGCAGCTGGGCAACAAGAACTGATGCCATGCTTTCCCGAACAACCTTAGGACTGGCCATTAACAGAGCCTTGTCATGTCCAAGAGCCCTGGTGGCGTAGTGATTAGAATACAGTATTGCAGGCTAACTCTGCCCACAGTCTGGAGTTTGATCCTGACGGGCTCAAGGTTGACTCAGCCTTCCATCCTTCTGAGGTCAGTAAAATGAGCCAGACTGTTGGGGGCCATAGGCTGATGTTGTAAACCTCAACCCCCAGGTAACAGCTCACTACTACCCATGGCCTATTTGGAACCAGGCTGCATGATTGGCAAGCAGCACGCACGCGTGTGCGCAGCTTGACTTGCATGAGTGGTGGTTCAGCGCACACGTACACGTGTGCACACTTCAACTTGCGCAAGTTGAGCTGTGCGCGCATGCGTGTGCGTGCTGGCCTACAGCTTGCGCAAGTTGAGCTATGTGTGTGCACTAACCCACTGTTTGCACGGCCCAGTTCCCCTCTCATCTCCCCCAGCTGGGCAGCCAAGCCACAAAGATTGGGGACCGCTGCTATAAAGCTCTATGGGGCGATATATAAGTCTTAGGTGCTAGTGCTATTGCTACAGCTATTTCCCCCAAAAGTGACACTATAATTTACAGCAAACTTTAGAGAGGTTTCTGAAAACAACATGGTAAAAGTACAGCAAAATTAGATTAAACAATAGATTAATCTTTGTTTCAAAATCCTAGCTTTTAATTGTTATGAAAGTCAATGGTTTTTAAGCATACATTATTGTGCTGAGATCTTGAAATCTTTTACATTCCAGTAGAACATAGAATAATTCAGGCTAATTCTGTCCACTGCCAGGAGTTCGATTCTGACTGGCTGAAAATTGACTCAGCCTTCCATCCTTCCAAGGTCGGTAAAATGAGGGCCCAGATTGTTGGGGGCAATATGCTGACACTGTAAACTGCTTAGAGAGGGCTGTAAAGCACTGTAAAGCAGTATATAGGTCTAAGTGCTATTGCTATAATAGGGTTGAAAGGGACCTCAGAGGTCTTTTACTCCAGCCCCCTACCCAAGCAGGAGACCCCATATCAGAGGCTGTTTAGATTGAGCTTCCTGACTATAGTCCAGGGGTCTTCAAACCTGGCCCTTTTATGACTTGTGGACTTCAACTCCCAGAATTCCTCAGCCAGCGAGCCTGGCTGAGAAATTCTGGGAGTTGAAGTCCACAAGTTTAAAAGGGCCAGGTTTGAAGACCCCTGGACTATAGTCACTGCTTCTATTTTGCATCTTCATGCACACAGCCAAGTGAAAGATAATGTCTGTTTATTTTTGAACTGGAAGACCTATACAGATTACGAATGCCAATCAGAATCTTTTGACATTGTAAGAGTCCTATGGGGCATATTTCATGTGTATTTTAATTTAATATCTCTTTCCATATGCATAATTAGAAAACATAAGGGGCTAGCCTAGGCCAAAATTCTGCAAAGCTTGCAGGAAGCTATATATTATCTGGCTCTCGTTTATTTGAAGAAATGTTAAAATCAGCCTTTATCTCAAATAGATCTAAGCATTTTAAAAGGAAGAGAGTGGTCTTTACCCTGAAACTGTTGCCAAAGTTACAACCATTTTAATGCTAATAAAACATCAGAAGGAATGTCTTACTTTTTCCTTGTTATTATGAATAAATGACAGCTGCTTAAACATTTAAATGTTTTGAAATGCTTGGTTATGTAGTTGTTTGGCTACTGCCCCACGTTTTTGCTCCTTTTCCATTGCTCCCCTTTCCAAAATAATTGCTTGAATTAATTTTTAAAAGAACTTCATTGTTTACTCTAGCGTGGTGTGGTTATTGAATGTACTATATGAACAATAACATCTATGAATAGTTGGGGAATACATTTTAATCTTCTTATTCTTTGAGTTTCTCCATGAAGTGCAAATGCTTAATGAGATGAAACTGTGGATTAGAAGGCTTAATACTTATAAGCCAAAGGCAAATAGATATATATTATATATGTAATTGTATAATTACCTGATATGAGAGCTAATTTAACATTAGATAACTCAAGATAAATAACGTAAGTCAGATGCAGTCCGTGTTCTTGTTTGTCTCAGTTCTTTTGTTCCTTCTGAAACTGATGCCATCTTGCCAAAATTGTTTTCCTCTCCTCTCACAGTCTGAAATATCAAACTGGCGTTTCCTTTTCAGATGAAAATATATTGTGCTGGTTGTCTGAAGAAAATCCATGATTTGGTTATTGGAAAAGTAAGTAAAAAAAATAAATGTAAGATTATTGGTAGTAAATGAAAATCTTGGAGTTGAGAGTTTTGCGTGGCCAATGCTGTATTGAAGACTTGGAAGATCAAGCATAGATTTATAAATTATTTATTTGGGGGTAAATATTAGATTGTTTAACAATTACTGTACTTTGAAATTAGGAGAGTAGCAGTGTAATTTTGGTAAGTTAATACTTTACAGTACTTCTCCATTTTTCTTTGAACTAGAAGAAGCAGCAGACTGTAGAAATATGGAATATTTTAGGGTTTCAGCACAGTTACTGTAGACTTTAATACTATTATTAGCCTATGCACTCATTCCTGTAAAAAGAAAATGAAGAGTATATTGCCTTACCTGCAGAAAACTGCTATAATGAGGAAAATAAATCTTTGTGGTTTATATGTAAAATATCCATCCCTCTCCATCCACTCGAATAAGCAGTTGAATGAACTTTCTGTTAGAACCAAGTTTCTAAAATAATTTTAAAACATACAAATCAAGGCAAGTTTTTTTAAACCTTGGCTCAAATTGGTACAATGGAGACTGTACGCAAATATATTAGTCACATACAACAGTTCGCTCAGATGCAGAAGTTGAGTCACCTACATATTGTTATACTGCCTAATGTCCCAATCATTGTGTCTAGTAGCATGTGGGATTGCAAAATCCCGGGGTCCTGCGCCTGCAGGATGAACTTATTCCTCTCCAGAGGAATGGACTGGTGATGTACGTTGGCCTAAACCAACGGGCCTTGCTTTAGTTTAGGAAACACACGGACAACATGCTTCTTCAGGTGAGATGGCAGGCAAAAGACGCTGAAGCCTCTCCGTGCCTCTCTTTTATTGGTACATTAGCATAATCAAGGGGGGGGTGTACAAAAGGACAATAGGGGGATGGCTCTTCATTGCCATACACAAAGAACAGGAAACTTAAGTCAAGGAGGTACTAATTCAAGGTAAGCTTTTCAGGAGAAATGAAACTTAAGTCAGGAAACGAAACCTAAGGCAGGCAGGTNGGTTCAGGAAAGTTTTGGATACCTCTTTCCTCCACTGCCTGCAATACTACTTTGTGCCTCCTTCTGAGGCAAAACAGCTGCTGCTGAGGTGAAGACATGGATACTAGGCTGGAGTAGAGACTCTGGGAACAACATAACGTTTAACCACTGAAATGTATTTTTAACATGGGGTATTATGATTGGGTGAGAGAGATACAGTCTTCAGTGTTTTTACTGAAAAGCTCGTCTTGCCTTTTAGGAATCTTCAAATATTATAAATTGCACTCATTTTTTGCTGGAAATCAATACAAGTGACCTGCCATCTGTTTATTTGATAGTATTTGGTTCCTGTCCATTATCCTCCCAGATAATAAGCTCTTGTGAGTTGGGCATGAGTTTTTGCATTTAGCTCTTTTTAGTTTAGGTCTGCACTTCTTAAAACTCTTTACTTAATCTTTTTAGTCTACAAATTGGAATGAATATGGTTCATAACTTCCCAAGGAAGGGCAGCTGGGCAACAAGAACTGATGCCATGCTTTCCCGAATAACCTTAGGACTGGCCATTAACAGAGCCTTGTCATGTCCAAGAGCCCTGGTGGTGTAGTGATTAGAATGCAGTATTGCAGGCTAACTCTGCCCACAGTCTGGAGTTTGATCCTGACGGGCTCAAGGTTGACTCAGCCTTCCATCCTTCTGAGGTCAGTAAAATGAGGAGCCAGACTGTTGGGGGCCATAGGCTGATTTTGTAAACCTCAACCCCCAGGTAACAGCTCACTACTACCCATGGCCTATTTGGAACCAGGCTGCATGATTGGCAAGCAGCACGCACGCGTATGCGCAGCTTGACTTGCATGAGTGGTGGTTCAGCGCACATGTACACGTGTGCACACTTCAACTTGCGCAAGTTGAGCTGTGCACGCATGCGTGTGCGTGCTGGCCTACAGCTTGCGCAAGTTGAGCTATGTGTGTGCACTAACCCACTGTTTGCACGGCCCAGTTCCCCTCTCATCTCCCCCAGCTGGGCAGCCAAGCCACAAAGATTGGGGACCGCTGCTATAAAGCTCTATGGGGCGGTATATAAGTCTTAGGTGCTAGTGCTATTGCTACAGCTATTTCCCCCAAAAGTGACACTATAATTTACAGCAAACTTTAGAGAGGTTTCTGAAAACAACATGGTAAAAGTACAAAATCCTAGCTTTTAATTGTTATGAAAGTCAATGGTTTTTAAGCATACATTATTGTGTTGAGATCTTGAAATCTTTTACATTCCAGTAGAACATAGAACATAGAATAATTCAGGCTAATTTTGTCCACTGCCAGGAGTTCGATTCTGACTGGCTGAAAATTGACTCAGCCTTCCATCCTTCCAAGGTCGGTAAAATGAGGGCCCAGATTGTTGGGGGCAATATGCTGACACTAAACTGCTTAGAGAGGGCTGTAAAGCACTGTAAAGCAGTATGTAAGTCTAAGTGCTATTGCTATAATAGGGTTGAAAGGGACCTCAGAGGTCTTTTACTCCAGCCCCCTACCCAAGCAGGAGACCCCATATCAGAGGCTGTTTAGATTGAGCTTCCTGACTATAGTCCAGGGGTCTTCAAACCTGGCCTTTTTATGACTTGTGGACTTCAACTTCCAGAATTCCTCAGCCAGCGAGCCTGGCTGAGGAATTCTGGGAGTTGAAGTCCACAAGTTTAAAAGGGCCAGGTTTGAAGACCCCTGGACTATAGTCACTGCTCCTATTTTGCATCTTCATGCACACAGCCAAGTGAAAGATAATGTCTGTTTATTTTTGAACTGGAAGACCTATACAGATTACGAATGCCAATCAGAATCTTTTGACATTGTAAGAGTCCTATGGGGCATATTTCATGTGTATTTTAATTTAATATCTCTTTCCATATGCATAATTAGAAAACATAAGGGGCTAGCCTAGGCCAAAATTCTGCAAAGCTTGCAGGAAGCTATATATTATCTGGCTCTCGTTTATTTGAAGAAGTGTTAAAATCAGCCTTTATCTCAAATAGATCTAAGCATTTTAAAAGGAAGAGAGTGGTCTTTACCCTGAAACTGTTGCCAAAGTTACAACCATTTTAATTCTAATAAAACATCAGAAGGAATGTCTTACTTTTTCCTTGTTATTATGAATAAATGACAGCTGCTTAAACATTTAAATATGTTTTGAAATGCTTTGTTATGTAGTTGTTTGGCTACTGCCCCACGTTTTTGCTCCTTTTCCATTGCTCCCCTTTCCAAAATAATTGCTTGAATTAATTTTTAAAAGAACTTCATTGTTTACTCTAGCGTGGTGTGGTTATTGAATGTACTATATGAACAATAACATCTATGAATAGTTGGGGAATAAATTTTAACCTTCTTATTCTTTGAGTTTCTCCATGAAGTACAAATGCTTAATGAGATGAAACTGTGGATTAGAAGGCTTAATACTTATAAGCCAAAGGCAAATAGATATATATTATATATGTAATTGTATAATTACCTGATATGAGAGCTAATTTAACATTAGATAACTCAAGATAAATAACGTAAGTCAGAT
Organism: Protobothrops mucrosquamatus; assembly: GCF_001527695.2. Classification (NCBI taxonomy): domain Eukaryota; kingdom Metazoa; phylum Chordata; class Lepidosauria; order Squamata; family Viperidae; genus Protobothrops; species Protobothrops mucrosquamatus. The sequence goes on from NW_015387872.1 coordinate 510,177, forward strand.
GCAGTCCGTGTTCTTGTTTGTCTCAGTTCTTTTGTTCCTTCTGAAACTGATGCCATCTTGCCAAAATTGTTTTCCTCTCCTCTCACAGTCTGAAATATCAAACTGGGGTTTCCTTTTCAGATGAAAATATATTGTGCTGGTTGTCTGAAGAAAATCCATGATTTGGTTATTGGAAAAGTAAGTAAAAAAAATAAATGTAAGATTATTGGTAGTAAATGAAAATCTTGGAGTTGAGAGTTTTGCGTGGCCAATGCTGTATTGAAGACTTGGAAGATCAAGCATAGATTTATAAATTATTTATTTGGGGTAAATATTAGATTGTTTAACAATTACTGTACTTTGAAATTAGGAGAGTAGCAGTGTAATTTTGGTAAGTTAATACTTTACAGTACTTCTCCATTTTTCTTTGAACTAGAAGAAGCAGCAGACTGTAGAAATATGAAATATTTTAGGGTTTCAGCACAGTTACTGTAGACTTTAATACTATTATTAGCCTATGCACTCATTCCTGTAAAAAGAAAATGAAGAGTATATTGCCTTACCTGCAGAAAACTGCTATAATGAGGAAAATAAATCTTTGTGCTTTATATGTAAAATATCCATCCCTCTCCATCCACTCGAATAAGCAGTTGAATGAACTTTCTGTTAGAACCAAGTTTCTAAAATAATTTTAAAACATACAAATCAAGGCAAGTTTTTTTAAACTTGGCTCAAATTGGTACAATGGAGACTGTACGCAAATATATTAGTCACATACAACAGTTCGCTCAGATGCAGAAGTTGAGTCACCTACATATTGTTATACTGCCTAATGTCCCAATCATTGTGTCTAGGAGCACTCATAAACCCAATTATCAGAAATGTTGATTTTTCTCTCTGATCAAGAAATTGCAATCTTTTTAAAGACTTTACGTGGAAATTGCAATAAAACTTGCCAAATTTCTAGTAATAACTATGGTTTTCAGAAATCTCTTTGAGATCCTTTTCAAATTATTGTTTCAGGTTTGGGGGTGTTTGTATTCTAAATTTTGCACGTTATGGTGATGGGCTGGATGCCAAAACAAAGCAAGATTAGGCATACACTTCAAAAGAGTCCACGAAGTCTGTAATTGGGGAATTAGTCTGGTAAGAACAAAGAATGCTTATTCACAGGGAATATGCACGTGTAAAGCTTGTAATAATTCTGGGTGGTTAGAGGACTGATAAAAGTAATGAAGAGCTACGCATTTTGCAGACTCAGCTAAAAGTTAGGAATAGGGAGGGCCTGGAACAAATAGGATGTGTATTACATAACTCCTGAAGCTTTCATTAGCCAAGGCTTAGGAATAGGGACGGCTAGGGACGGCTAGAGACTAATAGAATAATTGTTAGATTATTACTGAAATGTTTATTAGATGATACTTCTTATCTATCCCACCTTATCCCGCCTTCTGCTTTAGAGAAAATGTACAAAGCTTTCTTAATTCTGTGGCTTGAGGTTCTTGGAGCGCTTCAATAAAAGACAACAAAACCTGCACCTCGTGTCTGGTGTTCTTCATCGGCCTCAGCACCAGGCTCAGACCCGAATTGGGGACACCACCGTATTTATTGGTCATGATTGGATTTGCTATTTCAGTCAAGCAAATGGCCATGAGTGCTGGTAGGGTTAAGATAGTCACACCAGCTTTCTCTACCTGCTGGCAAACAGGTTGTATTCTCACTCATGCAACTATAGACTGGTGGATATGTAGTGCCTATGTCATCTTTTCTATTTTTACGGGTGAGAGAAGTTAGCAGTTAAGGCAGTGTTTCTCAACCTTGACAATTTTAAGGCATGTGGACTTCAACTCCCAGAATTCCACAGCCAGCATTGCTGGCTGTGGAATTCTGGGAGTTGAAGTCCACATGCCTTAAAATTGTCAAGGTTGAGAAACACTGAGTTAAGGAGATACTTTGGGGACATCTGAGCACACCCCCTGTCGTCCTTCAAGGTACAGCCTTTTACCAACCTAGCCCCGCCTATCACTGCCACTTTGCTGCTTTGCTTGCCACGTGGGCCGGGGGGGGGGCTTGAAGGGTCCTTTTGAAAAAAACGAGTCGGCTTAGAAGCGCCTGCGCTTAAAATAGGCTGCTCTCAGGGTCTCACAAGTGGGTGTTGAAAGAAGAAGAGTGGAGCAGAGATTAGGAGTGGTTGTTTCCAAGCGCGACCGAGGAAATGAAATCAGTTCGTGGGGAAAAAAAACCAGGCGGATGTTAGCCACCCCGGAGGGAAGAAGACTGGGAAAGCGCCTCTAACCGGCACTGAGTAGGGGACTCGGGAGCGCGAGGGTCCGCTGTGGGGGACGCCGGTGAGAGCTAAACAGCGGGAGCGATGAGCTTGGAAACGGGGCACCTAATCTAGGGAGAAGTAATAGGGGGGTAGCGCTTACAAGTTGATGTAACGAAGTGAGTAAGTGTAGACGTTTCTGGTTCTGAATTCGGCTGTGCCACGCAGGGCACCGAATGCCTTTGGCAAGGCGGCGGGGCTCTGAAGTTTGGCTCCCGATTTGCACACTGGGGACGAATAATAGTGGCCTGTCTTTAAGAGTTGTTGTTTCTAAAGATCATTGAGATAATATATGCAAAATAGTTGGAATACATATATAAGCGGTGCTTCTGTTATGAACACGTGAGCACTCAACCCTAAACTCGAATTTCGAGAGAGATATTAGATTGCAAATTTCATCCTGACTCGTGGACGTGCTGGTTGAAATTAACGGGCTGTCTGTTATCCAAAGTCTGGAGAAAATCTCTGGCAAAAACACCGATACTGGATAGCAATCCAAGAATGCAAGAATAGAAGTAATATTTTCAGTGTTGGGAGGGGGGGAATTGGGAATTGCTGTAAAAAAAGAACAAAAATGGCAAATTATCAATGTTTTGATAGCATAATTTGTCCCTAAATATCTTAATTATCTAGTTGCCTGCAAACCCTGTCCAATGTCTTTCCTTAACTTACTAATAAAATACATGCTAGAATTACCAAGCTTGGTGGTGAGAATTTAATTTGTCCTTGAGTGTGAGTCAAGCTACATGTATGATTCAACTCTGGCTTTAACTCAGACATTTTTATCAAGATAAATAAACAGTAGCAGCCAAAAAGTGCAAGTAAGAGCTTTGAGGTTTAGGACTCACCAGTTACACTTCAGACTGCACTTTTCAGCATCCCCAATTAAAAAACAATGTCTATGTGTAGAAATAAAATGCACCTAAGAAATCTTGCTACCTCTGTGATGTGCTTCTTTCCTCCACATTGTAAAAAAGCATGTGCATCTAAACTGGTGTAGTTCTATGATGAAACTTGGTTTAGGGTGAGTTAGATTATTATGAGGTTCAACAAATTTGGTGGTTAGGGGTCTACAAAGTGGATCATGGCAGCTGAAAAATGGGAAGATCATAGAAATCAGTGAATAAATTAGGAAAGAATAAAGTAATTGAAGATTTCATTTGAAGACCCAGTAATGTTTAGTAACTGAGATGTATTCTGGATCATTCTTTGCTAGGCTTTAATTGATTTGATAAGCATGAATATTACCTTCAGTGGGCTCTCTTCTGTTTGGAAACAGTTTAACAGCTGTTAAAATATGAAAATGTTTACTATATTTACCAAATACATTTTGTCCTTCATTTTTTTATATGTTAGGCATATACCAAAAAGAGAGATTACTTTTAATTTGATTCTCTATAGAAAGCATAGCAAGCTAGCAAACATTTTATAGTTCTGACTACTATATTTAAATATAAGCAAATAACTGGGAACCTGCAGTTCTAATTGCTGCCTTTTGGCCTGTTGCACAAAAGGTACTTTGTATTCTATACCTGAACTCAATGACTAACTGCTATCTTTCACAATGCAGCTTTGTATAATAAATGGTACTAGAGTCTGGCTGAGTACAGGCATTGATCTGATATTTTAACTCATGCATATATTGTACTTGTGTTTTGTGAGATGAGGATGAGATGCTGAGGCCTTGCAGAAGCTTGCTTTTGGGTTAAGGATCCTTTCCCCCCCCCCAAAAAAAGAGCATTCATGCATCTTGAACTTAACATCTAACTTTGCAGGTTGCTTGCCCATACCTAGAAAGATGAATGATTGGATTTCAAGCACTGTCTGCCTGTTATTGTTATTGAGTAGTGTTTGCGCCCAGAAGAGCCAAGATCTCCGCTGTGGAGGTAAACTAAGCTATTTTTTAAAATTAATGAGTTGATAGAGTACTTAAACATTTTAAAACAGAAAAAAATTTACTGTGGCTTTTAAAATGTGCATCTTCTGGAAAATATTTTCACACTGACTATTAAGGAATACCAGGGCTGCTTGGTTGAATTATATTTTTGAGTGAAGAGGTGTCACTTCTGTGTGTGTGTGTTTGTGTATATATTACATGTTATTCTCTCATTGTTCTATTCAGGATGTGGTTATTACCTTTAAAGCCCTATGGCATGGGTTCAGGATATCTGAGGTCTTGCCCCATTTACTCCAGTGAAGGAGGCTTGTTGTGGCCCCCTTTGGCAAACACCTCCCTTCGACCAGTCCGCTCCCACAGAGAGGGCCTCCTTAGAGTGCCGTCAGCCAGACAATGCCGGCTGGCGACCCCCAGGGGGAGAGCCTTCTCTGTGGCAGCTCCTGCCCTCTGGAATGACCTACCCCCCTGACCTACGTACAATTGCGGACCTGCGCCTTTTTCGCCGAGCCCTGAAGGCCCATCTATTCCGTGCGGCCGGCCTGGCGTAGTTTGATTATGTTTTAGTGGGGGTTTTGTATGGGGTGTTTTTAGAACAGGCCTGTTATTTAATTTGATTTTAGCACAGAAACTATTTATTTATTATTGTGGTTTTTATTATCGCCTGTTCACCGCCCTGAGTCCCGTAAGGGAGATAGGGCGGTATATAAATTTAATAAATAAATAAATAGAGTCTAGGAGAAAAGACTTTTCCACTGTGGCCCCTGTCCTTTGGAAGATTCTGCACTGGAGATGAGATCCGCCTCCATCTTTCTGGCTATCTAGAAGGGCCTTAATACCTGGCTCTGCCAGCTGGCTTGAGGCTCCAATAGGGATGCTATGTGTTGGAAGTGGTTGACAGGGTAAGACCCCATCCCTATGCTATCCGTCTCCTTGGTTTTTAGTCTCTAATTCTCATTAATTTTAACTGTTCATATCTACCTTTTTATCATTTTGTAAGTTACCCAGAGTCCCTCTGAAACCGGCAGCATGTAAATTCAATAAATAAATTAATAAATTGTTATGTGGAAATAGAAGGTTGACTCAAGATATTATAATAGAAGATAGAAAAGGATGGCACAGAGCTTAGCCTAACTCTTAGCAGTTTCTCATCTAGTCCCTGGAGTTCTCTCTTGTCCTAAAAAACATCATTTGATACGCATCTTACTTTATTTGCAGCAAAATATATTCCTCTGCTTATACAAATATGCACTTAAGCTGTTTGCTCATGGACCAGAGGCTGAGATAGCTGAGCAAATGCATTATTAAAAATCTTTGGCCCATATCTTATGACTGAATAGGTAACATGCTACATTAAACCAAAACCTTGTTACAATCTACTGACAGAAAAGGGTTAAAAAGCCTTGTGCCTTATGTCTTCACTTATGCTAGAATGAATTTACTTGGCAGGGCTAGTAGAATTTATCTTCAGTCCTTGCTTTCCTTCTCCTAGATAAATTCTTCTTTAAAGCCTAATGCTTCCCTCAGACAATAGTCTCTCCCATCTAATTGCAGAATTATTTCCCCATTTTTCTTTGTAGACTAAACAGTTGGCTTTCATTCGAATTCTGCATGGCATATACAAAAAGGCTGCTGAAAACTGGCTTCCAAATAACTGTTTGAGGTCACTAGATAGTGCCAATGATGTGACTTAACAGCAGAACTGCATATCATTTCTTGTAGTTGGTTGCACACTGGACGTTTTATGCCATTTGAAACATATTTTCCTCTTAACTAGGAAGCCGTAACCGGGAACTGATGTTCTGCAATACTTGGAGAGCTGTAGGTTGCTTAGTTCTACATATGTGCAGAAGTATTTCTTTTAACTTGAGAAGCAAGATTATTAGACCTATGCTAGAAAATACCTTCAGGAAGGGATCATATTAACACCATCCTTTTCCTGCTATTCCTTTTGTCTTGCATCCTAGCTCCTGATTTAAAGCATTATATGTTATAATCCTGCTTGCTTATTAGTAGAAGAAAAGAAGAGTAGGAAAAGGAACTTACTTCATCTAGTAGTTAAGATGCTGGCCTAGAAACCAGGAGTTTCTAGAAACTAGCTCCCCCCCCCACACTTAACCATGAAAGCTGGCAGGGTGACTTTGGGCCAGGCATTACCTCTCAGCCCAATCCACCTCACAAAGTTATTGTTGTTTTGGAGAAAATAGGAGGTAGGACTATTAGGTATGTTAGTGCCTTGAGTTAACCAGAATATATGTATGTTGATAAAAATATAGTAATAATAATAAAAATAACATTGCAATTGGTACTGAAGGCAAAGAAGAATTTGGCTATCTAACTCCTTTCTTGCTGTCTATATTTCCTTTTCTGACATAGACTCTAAATTCTTTGCTGAGGTTACTACTAAATACATTTGTTACTAGGCATAGACACAGTCCCTAGCAATGATTCCATCTTCAGCATGCTGTGTTATAAATAATGCATTTGTTCAGCTGCCAAATGCCGAAGAGCGTTCTTAGCATCAGAGGAAAATCATGGAGTTAATGCCTAAGTGATGGCTAGCTAGAAAGAAGAAAAAGAAAGAAAGGTTAAAATGGGACAGATGGTCATTTGACTGACAATTAATGAGAAGGAAAAGCTGCTTTGAAATTTAGTTTAATCTGAGTTTGCTAACACTAATTTACTCTCCTTTGTTCATTTGCTGAGATCTTCAGCTGTGATTATAGGTTTGTAAAAGATCTGGTGATTCAGTCCAGCACCACAAAAAATGGAAATAAATTGTGAACGTATGGAAAATCCTTATTAAAATTGTCCCTTAACTGTTCTATAGATAACTGTATTGTTCTTGATAAATAATCATCTCACTGATTCCTAAATGATGTTTGCTTTTAGCATGCCGGGCTCTGGTGGATGAGCTGGAATGGGAAATATCTCGAGTAGATCTGAAAAAAACTATCCAAGTAGGCTCCTTCCGCATTAATCCTGATGGAAGCCAGTCCATAGTAGAGGTAATACATTCCATACTTGACATAGATTAGTTGAATCTTTGAAAACTTCCATTACAATTGCTGAAATGGGCAAACTGTGAAATGGTTAAAAAGCTCATGTGAGGGAAAATTTTAAATTTCTGATGAAAGAGTTTTAGAGTTTCTTTTTACCATGGTTTCCCCTGCCAATGTCATACCCAATATATTGTGAATGATATAATTAAGAGCTTTTCTTTTTATTTCAATACTAGCTGTACCCGGTCACGTGTTGCTGTGGCTCAGTCTGGTAAAAGCGTGTGTTGCTTTTACGTCCAACAGATGGCACTGTTTTTCACAAAAAGCATGTTTTTACCTGTCACAGGTGTGACATCTATATAATATAGGTATATAACAACACACGCGTATTTGAATGCAACGTTGTGTCAAAATTTCAAAGCAATCAGTGAAGAACTTTCGGAGATTTAAGATTTTGAACAAACGAACATTTACATTTTTATTTATATAGATTGATGAAAATATTGGAGCACCATCCAATAATTATAGTCAGAAGATTATATCATACTGTAAACATATAGTAACCTACAGTCAAAACAGTGGATTAAAATTTAGTGGTCCATTGTCTACTAAAAACAATTACAGCTGCAAAAATAATAAGTAAAGTTAAGACATTATTTTACTTATGAAGTATCTGATGATTATTCTTCTATAGCATTTGTGAGAGTTTTCTAATATTTACAGATCATACTTTGTATCTCCTGTGCCAGACTGAAGAAGGATTTGCAGTTGTCTCTGATAGACAGGGAGAGCTTCTGTCATCTATTTAAAGGAAGTATTAATTTGCTCTTAGGTGCCCTATGCCAGATCTGAGGCTCACCTGACGGAGTTGCTGGAGAACATCTGTGAAAACATGAATAACTATGGTGAGAAGGTGGATCCTTCAACTCACAGGAAGAATTATGTCAGAGTGGTCTCCTTTGATGGGACCAAGATGGATCTTTCTGAAACCAAATATGATGGTGATGTGACATCAAGCTTGAAGTTTGCAGTAAGTGATCCAGAAGGCAAAGCTAGATTAGGAAAGATGTCCTTTCTTTTAGAATGATGCTCCTAATTGTGACGTATCACTTTTCTGTACAGCCACACATTAGACCAGGAGAGGCATCTTAGCTCATTATTCTGTTCTAACAGTGGACAACCAGATACCTACAGAAACATATGAGTGAGACATAAATGCAAACATTCTCTTGTAGTAATTATTCAGTACAATCCAGTAGATGTTCTCCTTAACTTTACCAGCAACTGCTAATGAAAGACAAGCTTCACAGCTTAGTGAGAAATTGTTGAACTTGCATGCATAAGATTTCAGAAGAACTCGAAAAGACACAATGGATTTTTAACCTTCTGCCTTTCTTTATTTGATTACTTTACTTGTAATCTGTCTCAATGTAAACTGTAGCTGTATAACCATTCCCCATTTCATCCCAGTTTATATTTTACAACAGTCTAGCTATTTATGCATCTGGTGAAGTGAGTGCAACTTATGAAAGCTTATGCCTTGGCTTATGCCATAGACCAGACATGTCAAGCTCGGACACGTCACGTGACGTCGCGAGATATATCGGGAGTGTTTTGCCATTGCCGGCAATGGGGTTGGCGCAGCTTCCAGATGATGCGTCCAGCCCGTGGGCCGGCAGTTTGACACCCCTGCCATAGACTAACACAGTGGTTCTCAACCTGTGGGTCGGGACCCCATTTGGGGTCGATCGACCATTTCACGGGGGTCGCCAAGCAAGGCTGTCTGCCATTTTTTTTGTCCATTTTTTTCCCCTTTTCCGGCGGGTGCCTTACCTCCCTTGGGCTGGGCCAGCTGGTGGTCGGCCTGCTCCGTCTCTGCCGCTTGCCAGCTACGCCTCGGCCGGCGCAGGGAGCGGAACCACGCATGTGCGGCGCTCCCGGGCAGGGAAAGTCCTCGACTTACGACCGGTTGGGTAGCCCTCGACTTACGACTGGTTTAGTCCTTGACTTACGACCGGTTTAGTCCTCGACGTATGACCGGTTTAGTCCTCGACTTACGACCGGTTGGGGTCGCGGCATTAAAAAGGTTGAGAACCACTGGACTAACAGTTTTCCTCTTATGAGATCTTAGTAGTGAAGGGTTATGATGACAAACAGGTGACATGCTATTTATAACTTTATGGCTATAGCCAAATTCTGGTTGCATGTTGTGAAAGATAGATTGAGGAAGCAACATTGATTTCTGAGGCATTGCTGAACTCCATAGTAGTCTGTGGTTCACATGCAGAATAGCCCTACGAAAATACAAGTATATCTTAGGAGGAGCTTTATAAAATGACAGGGCCATCTCCTTTCCCTTCTGCCTCTAAAACTTTTGGAATTTTTTCCTTGCATAAATCAAGAGCTACATGATTGTCAGTCTTTTTCTTAGCATTGCTGTTTCTTAAAAGCTCTGCCTGCTTCAAGAAAGTTGGTTCAGAAAATGTAAGAGCATAACACCGCTTTAACATAGCCAAAGTTGAAAATTATGTAGCTGCTTTAATCAGCCAATTCATTAAGGTGGCCATGTCCTTGATGCAACTTCTGCGTGGAAGCCTAAAAAAAAGACACAGCTGATTTAGCTGTACTCCTGTTCTTGTGTGCTGACGCACATTTTCCAAATCATTTTCTAAGCATACACAATCTTATTGCCCATGTGTTCTGTGGTTGTTCTGTTGTCGAGGGAAATTTGGAGAGTTGTGAAGACATACATATTTGACTTCCACATATAATTAATGGGATTGCATCAAGAAAGTCAGAATAACCTGTTGATAGCTTCTGAAAAGAATAGGTTGTATTATGCCAATTAACTACCTCCCCTTCCTCCCAATGAACTGTGTTTTCTCTCTAGTGCAGTTTGGCAGAAGGAGTGAGTTGTGGCAATTGCCTTGAGTTGAGTTGGTCTAGGTTTGCTGGGCTTCAAAATTGGCTTAATTGGCCAATAGACCTGGGAGAATAAGAAGCAGAGGTATGAAAAAGCTGCTCATTGAATTCCTTGGTTCTCACAGTGCGAGAAAATAGCTGAAGAGTACGAAGATGAGCTCATAGAATTCTTTTCCCACGAGGCAGAAAATGTCAAGGACCGGCTGTGCAGCAAACGAACAGGTAAGCACAGAATCAGAAGCACTGTTGAGTTTTAAAAAATATGCTCTGTCATGGCTTTATTTGACCATCTGTGGGGTATATAAGGCAGAAACCGGTCTGTAGTCTTTCACTTATTGGCAGATTAAAAGCATGCTAATCGGTAATAAAAAAGATGCAGTCCATACGTACTCAAGCCTGAAAGCTGGTTGACTTTGGCTATCGTTTTCTCAGCTCATTCTACTCATAGGGTGGTCATTATAGGGGAAATAGAAAGAGGGACTCCCCTGTATGCTGCCTCAAGTTCTTGGATGAAACATGGACTTTTCATCAAATGGAATGTTCATCGTTGGTCAACTGACTTAAAATTTTAAAATATTATTAAAATACTTGGAAAATATTTTAGTTGGTAGCTGCTAGGAGGGCACTTCTCTTTTTTTTCAGAAAAGTTTTGATATTTTTTTATTTATCTCAATTATTTAATCGCACATCTCACCAAAAACAACACTCTGCAGTGTACAACAATTTATTGTCTGTTTGTACTGTTCTTAGGTATTTAAGTATATATAAAATGAAAACACCTCTTCTGTTATTACCACCACATACATACACTGCTTCATGTGTTGTGTGTTTGTTCTCTAAACTTCTCTCTTTTTCATGATACCATCAACTCCATCCAGTAATGAGTTTCCTGTCTTTCCCTTCCTCTCAACTAATTCAATCTTTCATCTTTTTTTCCCTAATTGAATCCTCATTCATTTTCTCTATGTGACCAAATTATCTCAATGTACTTCTTTAGTAGTGAGCACTTATGCAATGTTTTGTTGGTTGGTGAATGCAAAAATAATCCAAGCTTGTTCACAGTGTATGTTTTCTCTAAATCAACAGATGTGTAATAAATAAATAAAGAGGTAAGATAATGAAGGCAGAAGGAAAGGAAAAATGTTGCCTATGCTTAATTTAGAATCTGGCTTTTAACCTAGATGTAGCACTCCCGATAGAAGACATCCCTTAATAGAAAAAGTCCCTGTTCCTGATATTGTAGTTGTACGTCTGCACTTCATTTCAGACATCACACCAAAAGTAATCATTTCAAATGCAGGTCAGAATTCTAGGTAGCTTTCAACAGACTGAGGAACAGCTCTTTTTTGGGCTGGGGTAATAGTTGAAATCCTTTTGGGTCTGTGAATACTCTTCTAGCTTTGAGCTAGTGATTTTCTTTTCAGCCAGACTTACCTCTTGCATAAAATATAAAGAGTTGAGGAAAAAGAATTCATCTATACCATCCCAAGCTCCTTGGAGAAGCAATAGCACACAAATGAACATGACAAGGCAAGAAAAGATACTATTAACATTAACTTCTGGGTCCGTTGTTCAAAAATATCTTTCAATATGTCCAATGTTAAAATATTTTGCTTCATTCTGCAATTGTAAATCGAGATTGAGTATTCGCTTTAATTGTAATATTTACAATTCCTTTTAATTCCTTTTAATTTAAGGTCCATTTAATTCCCTCTAGTGTCCAATTTTTAAAGTCTTATATTTTTTTTTAAAAAAAACACCATTTTCCCACACAAAGGATTCTTTTTAATTAATTCCTAAATCGTATTTCAAATTTATCTAGACGCTTAATCAGTAACTTTCTAAAATCAAAGTTTTAATCACCCTGCTGCTGCTTATTCCATTTTTTTTACATTTGTAAACCTGTAATTAAAGGTTGTTTCACTAAGGATTGAAGAAAACTCAGTCCTGTAAAATCTGTCAATCAAAAGGTTCCTAATATCTGAAAAGCAGTTAAATAATTTCTGACAGTAATTAGAAAGTGAAGTATATTAACTTAGTATCCTTTCAGAGGTATCAACCCCCAGTACCAAACCGAGGTTTATTCTCTCTTCAACTATAGCTCTAAACCTTCTGGAGACCTGCTGCCTGGACCACTTGTGGGAAATCTCAAGTCCTTTCCTTGTCTAGAGAGGAATTATTGAAGACCTGTGTACTCATTCGGACAAGATCTAGAGTAGAGTAGAGTAGAGTAGAGTAGAGTAGAATAGAATAGAATAGAATAGAATAGAATAGAATAGAATAGAATAGAACCTTGGAGGCCTTCTAGTCCAGCCCCCTGCTCAAGCAGGAGAACCTATAGCATCTCAGACAAGTGACTGTCTAGCCTCTTTTTAAAAATCTCCAGTGATAGAGCGCCATGATTTCTGGGGGCAAGCTATTCCACTGGTTAATTGTCCTCACTGTTAGGAACTTTCTCCTTAATTCCAGGTTGCTTCTCTCTTTGATCAGTTTCCAACCATTGTTTCTTGTCCTGCCCTCTGGTGCTTTGGTGAATAACGTGACCCCCTCTTCTTTGTGGCAGCCCCTCAAATACTGGAATACTCTCCCAGTCTCCCAAATACTTATCATGTCTCCCCTATTTCTTCTTTTCTTTAGACTAGTCAAACCCAAGTCCTGCAGCCGTTCTTCGTATGTTTAAGCCTCCAGGCCCTTGATCATCTTAGTTGTTCTTCTCTGAATTTTTTACAAACTCTCAACACCTTTTTTTGATATAGTGACCAAAACTGGCTGCAGTATTCCAGGTGTGGTCTTACTAGGGTTTTATAAAGCGGTACTAATACTTCGTGTGATCTTGATTCTATGCCTCTGTTTATACAACCCAGGATTGTATTAGCTTTTTTGGCTGCTGCTGCACACTGCTGGCTCATAGTCAAATGATCGTCCACTAGGACTCCAAGGTCCCTCTCACAGCTACTGTTTTTAAGCCAAGTCTTGCCCAGTCTGTACTTGTACCTTTGATTTTTTTCCTGCTTAAATGTAAAACTTTGCTTTTCTCCACATTGAAACTCATTTTGTTGGATAGGGCCCATTGTTCAAGTATGTCAAGATCTTTTTGGATCCTGAGTTTGTCTTCTGGGGTGTTGACTACTCCTGCCAGTTTGGTGTCATCTGCAAATGTGATGAGTTCCCCTTCAATTCCTTCATTTAAATCATTGATGAAGATATTGAAGAGTACTGGGTCTGAGACGGAACCTTGTGGTACTCCACTGCTTACTTCTCTCCATGTGGATGTAGTGCCGTTGAGGACTACTCGTTGGGTATGGTTTGCCAGCCAGCTACAGATCCATCTGGTGGTGATGTTGTCTATTCCACCTTGTTCTAGCTTACCAAGGAGTAGGTTGTGGTCTACTTTATCAAATGCCTTACTGAAGTCTAAGTATACTACGTCCACAGTATTTCGCTGGTCTATTAGTTTAGTCACTTTGTTGAAGAATGAAATAAGATTGGTTTGGCATGATCTATTTTTAACAAACCCGTGCTGGCTACTAGTTACAACTTTATTTGCTTCTAATTGTTCGTAGATCTATTTTTTGATTATCTTTTCTGGGATCTTCCCAGGTATTGATGTTAAACTGATTGGTCTGTAGTTTCCTAGGTCCATTTTTTTTCCCTTTCTTGAAGAAGGGAACCACATCAGCCCTTTTCCAATCCTCAGGTACTTCCCCAGTGCTCCAGGATTTTTGAAAGATGTGGTGCAATGGTTCTGAGATAACATCTGCCAGCTCCTTCAGAACTCTGAGATGTAATCTGTCAGGCCTTGGTGATTTATATTCGTCAAGGTCGGATAGGTTTTCTCTTACCATTTTCTTGCTTATATTAATTTTTGTTTCTAATTTGTCATTTGCATTCGGGGTTTTTTGGTATGTTGGGCTATAGTTTCTTTTTGTGTGAAGACTGATGCAAAGTATGAGTTAAGCAGCTCTGCTTTTTCCCTGTTGCCTGTTATTTCCTTGCCATCTTCTCTCTTTAGTGGACCTACAGTTTCAAGACTGACTTGAAACAGGATTTTTAAAACGATAGGCTATAAGAATGACATGGTAAAACATGTTACTCTGGGCATACAAAAGAAATCAGCTGATGTCTTAATAATTAAAAAAATTACACAAATAACAAACCAAGAGAACGACTTGGATAATTTTACTATATTGGATTTATAAAAAGCATGTTAATGTTTTGAAGAATTTTTTTGAGAATGGACAAAGTAAAATTGAAAAGAAATTAAGTTCTATGACATTTGAAGGAATTAAATGTCAAGATTGTTAGAAGGAATATAAAGTTGGTTTATTTGATTGAAATAAATAGATATGTTAAAATAGATATGTTGTTATCTCTGGTAACCTCAATGGACAATAGGACTGAAATGATGAGATTTATGGATTTGTTTATAAATAAGTGATAGGACATGGGAAGAAGAGATCATTTGCTGTATTTTAAGAGAAGGTGATAAGTTACTAAAATTGTTTATACTTGTTATGAAGTTGGGAAGTCAATTCTTTATATATTTTCTTTTTCTTTACTATATTCTTATTTTTTCTCTTTCTCTTTCTCTTTTTTCCCATTCTTCTTTTCTGCACTTTCTTCTTTTTTATTCTTTTTCCATCTTGCATTAGCTTTTTCTGTTGCAATTATAATCTTTAATAAAATTATGATTAGAAAAAAAACAAAGCAAGAAATGAATATACTTTTAAAATCTTTTTCTGTTTTTCTCTTTGGCATTTCTACTTCTAATTGGCTGATTTCAAATTCTAGCCTGACCAATCAAACTGTAATATTGTATGAGGAGTCTGGAGTCTGTGTTTTTGCATGTTGTGATTAAATTAACTTTATTGCTGCAAACATGCAACTATATTAGATAGAAAGGAAAATGTTTTCCCCATAGGATCGCTGCCTCTGGAATAGGACTGAGAAAAAAAAAGATCAGTTATGTACAAATAAGGGTTGGGGAGCCTGGTTTCCGGTTCTGCGCAGCTAGCGCACCAGCCGAGGGATCGATCCGATCCGATCCCTATGGCTGATTTGTCTCTGTTTGGGGACCCTAAATGGGCCCAAAGCCACCCCGGAGAGGTGGCAAGGAAGGCCCCGTCGATCCTGGGGAGACGGTGGTCGATCTGGACGTCTGGGGAAAGCTCTCCAAAAACCGACAGAAGAAAGGCTAGCGTCATTCATGCATCTAGCTAGCCCAAGGTATATGCAGCCGAAGCCAAAAAGCACTAAACTAAGCATGATTGTAAACAGCGTGACTGAACTGGGTAAGAATATTGTTTTTCTCTCTTCTACCTGACTGATTTCCTGAGAAAAAAAAAGAAAAAGCCCCAGAAGTAAAAATCCTCCGAAAGTGAGGGGGGTGTCTTTGTTCCACCCTCCTCTGAAAGAAAGCGGCGAATTAAGTTTAGGGGGAAAAAATTGAAAGATGGACTGGATTTGTGACGAGGCAACCAAGATGACCAGATAGAAAAGAAGCACGATATTGATGAGATTATTATTGGTAGAAATTTTAGAAAAACCTTTATATTTAATTGTTACCTATCAAATTAATAAGAATTGTATTAATTTAGGTTGCAAAGAGAATATTATTGGAAGAAAAGAAAATTAAGCAAAGTTATAATGTGGATTTTGGAATATAGAAATTAACCGATAGTGATTACTTTGTAAATATAAATCCAGATAACACGCTGTTTACCAAATATCAAAATGTTTATATTAAAAAAATCAATAAAATATATTTTTTAAAAAAGGGTTGGGGAGCCTTTCCAGCAACTCCAGTCTTTATGACTATGGAGAAGAATCCTGGAATATCAAAAGAATGGTATAAGAGTACACCAGATTTTCCACTCTCCATTTGGTCCTCCGTTACATATTTTACAAAATGGAGGTTTACCTAGTGCCCTAAAAACTCAAGCGACCTTTCTCTGGATTGGGAGGATATTGAAAACTGCTTGCTGTCTTTTATAACTGTATGCTATATAACTTAAACTTGTAGAATAAATTATTTTGTCTTCTTCCCTTCTGTGCGTCTTCCTGGCTAGGAGATGACAAACGTCCAGTTGCCAAGAAGCCATTTAGAAAACTGACTTTTTCTGTAACATTGACTTATTTTTGGATTGCGTATCTGCCTGTGCTTGTTTCCACCTGACCTTTGCCCTTTTGTGTTTGAGAAGTGGAAACTTGCCATGGTGCTACAGCCAAAGAGCAGCAGCTTTTTTCTGACCATTAAAGCACGGTGTAGTAACTCCTGTTGGCTGTGATTTCAATTTCATAAGTCTTTGTAGCAACTTGCTAAGAAATTAAAATAAAAACCTTTATTTCTATGCTAAAGCCTGGCAAAGGAAAAAGTCTATGGAAAATTACATTCTTAAGAGTCATATAATGCTTTTAAGTGCAGCTAGATTGGCTTGAAGGAGTGTCCTTAATAACTGACGTGGAGTGAAATCAATTGCATAGTCACCTGATGATCTGTCCATATAATCGGTTTGCCAGAACCCTTGGAATTGCGTGGCATGGCTAGAGTCATAATTATTCCTACTGATTAGGAAGATAATAAGTACAGTAAACTCTGATCCTCTGCCAGTCTTTGAGTCATCAGTGATTTAGCTTTCAATGTGAAAAAGGAAATGTAGATGGAACTCCATACAAAAATTGTAAGTAGGCCTCTTAAGCTAGATAGACCAGGCTTTCAGGAAAAAAATTATACGGCTGGCAGGGGTGCAGGCAAGATTTCTGAGTCATAAGTTTTGTAGGCTTACGGAACCAGAGATTAATTAAAATGAGAATATTACATCTTTCTGATGAGCCTTCCTCTTGTCCAAAAATAATAATTTGAGTCACTATTAGAATTTGGAGATAAGGTTTAAAACGGGTTGATTTATAATTACAGAATCTAAGGTGAGAGAAAGGCAGGCAGGCATAAACAAGATTAGTCCTAAGAAAAGGCACAAATAGAATAATTTCACCTTAAGTGTTGTCTTTTTGGAGTGTCCTTAGATGATTAATCAAAGTAAAATCTAAATATGCGTATATAATTATTCAAAATAATTAGCAGGATTCTAAAAATAATTGATTGCAAGATGTGGTTTTTAAAACTCTGTGATTGAATAAACCCCATCTGGCTTTGTTGGCAAATGGTAAATACTACATATTTTACAAAGCATAATGATTTTGTTTGTAAACAGGTTTAGCAAAGTGAAACAAGCTACATTAGATTTAGAACAGTGTTTCTAGATCTTGATAACTTAAAGGTGGATAGCCTTGAATTTCCAGAATTCCCTGGCATTAGCCCAGCTAGGGAAGTAATTCAGATTCAAAAATTGCTGAGTGTAGAGGTATGTTTACTGTGATAATATTCTTGGGAACAGCTACTGATATTATATTGGATAAGTGTAAACTAGTCATGCTGGCTAGCTGTACGTTCTAGTTCTTCTAATAATAAAAACCTACGCTTTTTTTTATAGATCTCTGTGACCATGCCTTACATCTCCCACATGATGAACTGTGAAGTGTAAAGGTTGACTGACCTGGTAGAAGACTTTGCCCAATTCTTTGTAGACTACATCCCTTTTTACAAGCACTTGTAATTATTGTCCCAGGAGTTGTCTTTCAATTTGGGGGAAAGTGCAGAACATCCTAGAAACTGAAGATTGTGTATCAGAGGAGAGCAAAAAAAATCCCAAGACAAGTTTCTTTGTAGAATTTTCTGAAGCAAACAGAAGATGATAGATCCAACATTTGACTTTTTTAAGCACACACTAATTAGATTGTTTTGTAAAAGGAAAGAGATTTCTATTATTATCAAAGTCCACTTTGCAGTAGCATTGACACTGTTAATGCATTCTAGTTTTTAAAGTAAAAAAATGCTTTGTGGCTATATGCAAACTCTGACTGCAGATTATCTCAAGCAACCAGCAATACAACTTCCACATTCACTTCCAAAATAGAATTTGAACAGAAGAATCTTGTGAATGTTACTCTCACTCTTGAACCCATATTATTCAAGATCTGGGGCAGGACAGTCATTTGTAAAACCTTTCTCTGAATGGGAAAGATAAATAGAACCTATAGAGATGCCCTCATTATAAAGCCAAAGAGGGGACCATTGTATAGCACCTCCCCAGTCTTCAACACAGCTATGGTTGTGATGGCCATATGGAGGCCACATAACATTGTTACTGTGCAGGGATTGCTCCATACTGTAGATGGAGTATTTGTAGAACATACCCAGTTGGTTATTACATGGTTTAATTTTGTTGTGTGAAGAGCCACCTGACCTCAAAAAGTGGCCTCTAGGAATGATTGGCCATATTACAGAGATTCTACACAAAACATTCAGGTCAGATAGCAAGCCAGTCTATATTGTCTGTATGTGGAGTGATCACTACACAACAGTCTTTTTATTGTCTTTTAAATTATTACATAAAATGGCTGCTACCTTGCTGTGAGATGTGAGTGAGATTCAGGAATCTGCTGATTTGGGGCATCAGACAGTTGGAGAATGGGGAAGATGTACTCTTCTACAGGCTTTTTACATGTTTTATAACAGTTTCTTTTAACCTATGTTTTCATAGAGAGGATAAAATACATTCCAGTGATGGCAAGATAATAAATTGGAATTGGGACCTAGTCGAATTGGCTACTGGTTTTTTTCCTCCATTTGTAATTGAAAAGAATATTAAAGCATTATAGAGCACATTGACTTTACTGCTATTAACAACAATCTTAGATTTTTTTTTCACCTTCCATTGGGGAGTTCAGTCACTTGCATCATCAAAAACATCAAACATGTAGCCTCCCAAATTTATTCAGATAATGCCCAGAACCATGCTGGATTCACATGTCATATTAAGTCACAATCACACAAATCATATTACAAGCCTTTGATTTGCTTCCATTATGCCCTTCAACTTTAACTACCTACTGTATCTAATATGAAATACTACTGGTCTGGGATGGTGAAAAAGATTACTAAACTAAGACAAAGAATGCCATAATTTACCCTCCTACATGGGAGCTAAGTAGCCATTGTTATGCAGATTTTTAAAAATTCACATAATACAGTTACTATAAAATGATTTTGTAGAGCTCATATACAGAGCTTAGCCTTAAAATGATTTAATTTATTATATTGTGCAAACATGGCCAGCTGTAGTTTATTTAGCAAATAATTGTTAAACTATGGTTCAGTACAATATGAACCAGATTGATGTCTTCCTTATATTTTCAATTTCCATTGGAAAGCAGTGAAACTTGTCAAAAGGAGCAACTGGTTGTATTTTCTGCCTTTATTTAAACATTTTTTTCATTAGGCAGAAAATGATCAGGTAATTTGCACTTTAAATTATTTACCAAAGGCAAGAAAAGCAATAAGAAGTCAGGGTGTGTGCAAAGTTAAGACCAGCACATTGAATTGTGCTCAGAAGCAGACTGGCAACTAAGTGTAGATGAAATGACACTGGGATTCTCAATGCATATCGCTGAACTGTAGTATAGGTTGCTGCATTCTAAATTAACAAAAATTGCCAAACATTTTTCAAAGGCTATTTAGTCTCCTGAAAGAGAAATTACCACTGAGTTATCTCTACTTTGATAGTTGTCATGGCTTCTGTGGACCTTTCTAAAACAGGTATGCAGCTCTATTAATTTGTGACAATCTGGGGGGAAAAGCACCAAGTGATCTTGGAAATACTGAGATTATGTTTCTGTAAGGAACAACCTTCATTCTCGAGGTCAAATTTGTGTGCATTGTATATTCATGTTAAAAAAAATGTTGTTAAACATTTACATCCAAAAATGGTTGTCTTGCTAAGATGCTGTTATCCCTCTTCCACTTGCACTGCATAGAAATTTACATACATTTCTATATAGAAATGTCTATATCTTGAATTACCCATGGACAAAAAAAATCTCTTGCATTTAGGAATGCTAAATGACATTTTGATTCAGTTTGAGGACTCTGCGCTGTCATCTATCTGCTGTGAAAGAATACAGGCTAAAGGCAGAATGTGTATTTGGAACTTTGCAGATTTCAGGAGGGTATGCAATAGGTAAGGCACTCAGCCAAATGGAGCAAGAGGCATAAACCAACCCACCAGCTAAGGAAAGGCCTTTGTCCTGCAATATCTCTTGCCTTATCACTCTTCCCACACTCTTCCGATCTGCAATATGTCAATACTAGCACAGTGCTGAGTGATGTTCAACTACAGTACTGCATTGAAAGGAGGCATACTGCTGATTGAGGCCTTTGTAAAAAGCTGAAGGCATGGTGTTTGTAAATTGCTTTAAGGAGAGTTGGGCTTTTCCTGTACTTTTGCTTGAGTCAAAGGACAAGATGATATCTTCTGTAACTAAATGAATTGGTTTAATTGTACTTGCAACAGTGGAAAATTTGAGCATGTTTGCTCGAGGTGAAACGGTCCTGTGGCACATGGTACTTCCACCTTGCAATTGCTTTCCATTTGCTTTGTAAAGTAAGTATATCCTTAAAAACTATCCCAATTTATACACTGCATTAAGCTATGTATCAACCTGGCTAGATTCACAATTGTACAAAACCAGTAATGAGCAAATTATTAAAAAAGTTATGTTAACTTCTGAGGAGCACAAGATGTGTGCATTGTCATCTGGTAGATGTGCCTGAGCATGGGACCAAGGTCACAAATGTTTTTATTCCTGTTTTAATCACGGGGGGAAAATGGCCTTTTTTGCTGAAGAATTTTAACATTATGACTTAGTAATTCTCTGGAGACTGCAGACCTTCTACCCCTGACTAAACAAAGCTGATATATAAAATAACTTTTATTGAGAGCAGAACTGCTTCCCGCCTTCGCAAAACGGGAAGCCGAGGCTCACTAAACCAGGGGTAGTCAACCTTGGCTCTTTTATGACTCGTGGACTTTAACTCCCAGGATTCCTGAGCCAGCTAAGCTGGCTCAGGAATTCTGGGAGTTGAAGTCCACGAGTCATAAAAGAGCCAAGGTTGACTACCCCTGCACTAAACCAACGCTGACAAGCGGAAACGCGCTTGGCGCGCTAAAGGCGCCTTCTCCGACGCCTAGATGGGACGCCTCGCTCAACGTTCGACCCCCGCCCTTCCCGCCCCCTCCGCGCGCAGCCAGGCCTGCCCATCACCGCCTCGCAGCCAATCGCAGCGCTCCCCCGCCGCCGGAAAAGAGGCGCGGCTCTTTGGGCGAGAGGCAGCGACTCTGTTAATGCCGCTTTGGGCCTTCTCCCAGCCTTGCTCCGCCCTGACGTTGCCAGAACCCAGCCCGGCTCAGCCAGCTCGTCTTCTTCCCCCTGCCCTCCCCCCCTTGCCCCCGGGTCTTCGCTGCCTGCTTTTTCTGCCCGCCTCCAGGACTGTCCCCTCGCGAGGGCGGCTTCTGCTTTCCCTTTCGCCGCCACGCCAGTTTGGTCGCTGCTCGCCATGACCTTGTTGACTGCCGGTAGCAGGGCGGCCGCGCGCCTGTTGGGAGCCAAGGTGAAGGTTTTTTTTTTTTCCCTCCCCCCCCCCTCCTTCCCTTTTTCGTGGGGTGGGTGGCTGTTCTTGCGAGCGCCATGACCGCTATTGCCGCGACTTGGGCTTGGCTCGGGATGGGGGGGGGGTGTAAGAGGAGAAAAAGGGGCTGCGGGCTGTCACCGCAGGGCAGCCTCTCTCGTGTCCGCGTGGAAGTTCTCATGTGCTTCCCTTCCCACGTCAGCTCGCAGACCAGCCCGAAGTGCGATTTGGGCAGGGTGTTTCCTTCCCCCCCCCCCGCCTCCCCTTCGGGGGTGCCAGCCAGCCCTACGGAGGCTTGGCATGCAGAGCTCCTTGTGTCCTTGGGGTTGAGATGGGGGTCTTTTCCCCCTCCGCTCTCTCTCTCTCTCTCTCTCTCTCTCTCTCTCTCCCCAGCGGCTGCGAGGATGAGCGAGCGCGTTTAAGATGTTCTTGACTCTCGCTCTTTATTCTCCTTCCTTGTCCCGCGGTCGCAAAGAGATTATCACGCGAAGGCTGCGGTCGTGAGGGTGGGGTGCTTTGGAAACGGGCGGGAGGTTGGTAGTTGGAGATCGGGCTCGTTACAGAGAACAAACAAACAACGAACAAACAAACAGACGTCTTTTCTCTCTCTCCCCCCCCTTCCTTCCAATACTGCGAAGTTTGACCACCTTGGTCTTTATGGTATTCTTTAGGCCAGGGGTAGGCAACCTCGGCTCTTTTATGACTCATGGACTTCAACTCCCAGAATTCCTGAGTCAGCTACGCTGACTCAGGAATTCTGGGAGTTGAAGTCCATGAGTCATAAAAGAGCCGAGGTTGCCTACCCCTGGCTTTAGGCCTTGGCGGGACGGCTCACACTTTTTTTTTCCGTTCACGTGACCTCTGAAGGGGAAGCTCTTGGCTCTCTCTGTCATGTTCAATCTGTATATAATATACTCGAATACAATTTTAAATTGGTATTTAGGGGAAAGGTGCATGCTGGGTATTCGTGTTCGTGTTCCTTTCTAAGGCATGAAACTGATACGGCTACTAGACTGAGCTGGTGGAAAGGCAGCTTGGAAAAATGTGTATGTGTTGGCTTATGGAATATGCTTAAGAGCAAATGGGAGGTTGACAAGAAAAGGAAAGATAGACTTGCACTACTAGAGTGTAGCCTAATGGCTACAGATAATTGTCTTGCTAGTTATTTAGAAGTGCTTGTAAATGATAAATATCTTTGTGGGTGGGATGTAACTGGAATGACAGCGGGGTTTTTTTTTAATGCCTTAGTTTCATTGTTAGGGGAAACACATGTATTGGGAATAGTTATATGTTTAGGAAAATGATGAACTCAGTGACTGGGTTCATGATTTTAAGCCTGATATATTATGTGTAAAATATGAAACCTTAAGGTTGGAAATATGAATCCCTGATGCTTAAGAGTTTGGGGAGAGCTGTAATTATGCTTTTGCTATTGTTGTGCAATTAGATGCAAACATGATTTACTTGCCTATCCTACTATAATCAGTGGAACAGGTGTCTGCCCACTTTCTATGTGTCTCTATTTCCTCCCCCCCACCCCCCCCTTTCAGATCTTCTATATTAAATAATCTGATAATTTGTAGAAACTGTCCATTGGTAGATTGGTAGATTGCTTGGAAGGGAGTGAAGTCCACTGTTAAAGTGAGCATTTTCTTTGTCAGTTTTCTAGGGAGGGCCACAAAAAATGAAAAAATAAGTTTTGTTTTAAACATAAAGGATTTCATCCCCCAAATTATTTTGGACTGAGTGTAGTTTGGTAGAAACAAAAGCTGAAATGTTTTTACTGTTCTTTGTTTCAATAGAATAAACACCTGATACACTTCCTGAAGTTCTGTCTATGGATTCAGATTAAGCATTTGGGACTTATCAAAATCTGGATGACCATTAGATAGCAGCAAAGAAAACCACCCAATTATAGGAGCTGAAAGTGTACCATCTGAACAACTTTCAACCCATGTCCACAATAAAACAGCTGTTTAGAACTGTATCTGGAAAAAAAAAACTGAAACGTGCTTATTTTGGTTTGTACATAAACCATTTGAAACTAGCTGTTCCTTGTACAACTATTAATATTATATCTGAAGAGGGTTAGGCCTGTGCCTTTTCCTTTGTATAGTTTGGAGTAGTAGTCTCTTAAAGTTAACCTCTTAATGTCTGATTATATTGTTGATTTCCTAATGTGACAGTGGTAATCAAATACATTGAAGGGACCAAGTAATTCTCTCACAATTTTTGGTGCAAACTTGCAATTTTAAAGCTATTGAATATATTGGAATACTCAATTATATCTTAACATAGTATATTAGGTAATGTTTATGGGAACATGTTCTTGAAGATGGTAATTTCCCTTTTTAAACATTTTTTGATAATGTTCTCTTTTGGCATACAATCCCATTATCTGACTTTTACAGAAAGTTCAATAGCCTGTTTGCTCTTGTCTTGCCAGGGAGTCTGCCCATGATCTGTTTGTAAGGCAAACAAATTCTCTTTTTTTAATCTGGCCTCCAGACCTACTAAGTTCCCTAGCAAATAGATTCAAATGCTGATCCCAGAGCACCTATTTTTAGATTTATTTACCATTCCTGGTTTCCCCCCGCCCTGTTGCTGTATTCAGCATTTTCCCCAAAAAAGTTTAATCTGAGCCAATTCTGGGTAGAACAGTGATGTGGTACTTTCATGTACAAGAAACATGGATAGCGAAGACTAGGATGAAAGCCAGATAAACTGCAATTGTAATGGCCTGCATAAACTGCTGATCTTTATGTTCTTAATCCCTTTTTACTTTCGACTGCTGTTTTTTTCTGTTTTAGTTATTTTTATATTTGTGTATTCTATTATCTTCTAATTGCATTTCCACTACTTTTCAGTTTATTAGATGGAAGTTGGAAGTAGTATTTTCTAGGAATAGGATGTGTAACATCTTCTTGGGCTCCGCTGTAGGATTAGGGATTTCTATGAACACATGATTCTCTCTCCCATGTTAGTTTTTATAAGTGGCAGCAGGTATTCCAGTTCCAGGAGCAAGAAGCGTTATTAATAGCTTGAAGTTTAAATACCTAGCAGGATTTATCATACATGTTTTTCCAGAACCTTTGATACTTTGATAAGTGCTTTCTTTGGAAATGTTCTTCCATCCTGCAACATGTATCCTGTGGCGTCAATATGCTTTAGGGAATGTATTCCCTTTCTCCTACAGGTTCCCTCATTTTCTGTGTATGTGTTGGCATATGGAATATGCTTAAGAGCAAATGGGAGGTTGACAAGAAAAGGAAAGATAGACTTGCACTACTAGAGTGTAGCCTAATGGCTACAGATATTGTCTTGCTAGTTATTTAGAAGTGCTTGTAAATGATAAATATCTTTGTGGGTGGGATGTAACTGGAATGACAGCGGGGTTTTTTTTAATGCCTTAGTTTCATTGTTAGGGAAACACATGTATTGGGAATAGTTATATGTTTAGGAAAATGATGAACTCAGTGACTGGGTTCATGATTTTAAGCCTGATATATTATGTGTAAAATGTGAAACTTTAAGGTTGGAAGTATGAATCCCTGATGCTTAAGAGTTTGGGGAGAGCTGTAATTATGCTTTTGCTATTGTTGTGCAATTAGATGCAAACATGATTTACTTGCCTATCCTACTATAATCAGTGGAACAGGTGTCTGCCCACTTTCTATGCACAGAGAAGATATGTTGATTAAAAACTTAGTTTTGCCCTACATTTCTGTTAAAAGCATATTGGATATTTTTTAAAACCACAGTCAGACATTGTTCTGAAAATAAAGATGTGAGATTATATTCTGTTTCTGCAGTTATAGATATAATTGTGTATTAAATGAGGAAAAGGGGGGTAGGTAACTAAAAGGAGGAAGGAAGTCCTAAATGTCAGTGAAGTAAAAACTTTATTAATTAGGCCTAGGCCATTTTGAATGGACCCCTTTTCCAAGAGCATTATATAGAACAATGATAGAGGATGGAGGGAGGGAGGTAAACATGCTTGTTATACAACAAGTAGGCCAAATCCAGAAACATTTATTTGCTGTTTGGCTGGAATGACTTAACATTAAAAAGTATTATAGAAGCATTAAAATGTATAGTTTGTTCAGTATTACCTAAACTTTGAAAAAGACATGGAAACTAAGAATGAATTAATACATATCCAAAAATAAAAGTAAAAATTACAAAATTTTCACTCACTAGTCATTTAAGGTTTGTTATATGTTTAGACAGTTAATATATATAGCTTGTTTTAATTCCCAAAATGTAAAAAGGACTTTTTGATCTCAATTTATACCTGCACATATATGCTTATGCTGACAAAACATCCACTTGTTGGAATGGATGAATGAAACAAATTCAGCTTTACTTTCTTTATAACCTTTATTTGAAGTTAGGAATGGTCCTAAGAAGTAAATTTTAATACTTGTTGATTCTTGAATTAATTAAATTATGATCTCTGGAGTTTCCCAAGTTTTTGTTGTATTTAAAACAAAACAACACCCCCCCCAAAAAAAACCCCCTAAAAGCAAATAACACTACACAGGTATGTTTTCTTATAAATAAATGTAGTAAACATATTTGACAACCCTATTGTGTCAACTTCAAATAAGAAAAGGTGCTTGATTGTATCTTGTGTAAGAGACTCTCCCAGCTGTTTAGACAATGGCAGGTTGTTTCAACAGCTTCACTTTGTGTTGTCATATTAGTCTTGATCCATGCTGTCATTGGGGCCACTTTTACTCTTCTTCTTGGATACGGTTGAAAGCTGTGGAAGAGAAAAGGAAGAATAATTGGCATTGCCGAACCTTGATTTGAACTGGTATCCTCTCAGTGAAAAGAACAAGAAGAGCCAGAGGTTCTTGCTTAACCAGTTGGAGAGGTTTCTCCCCTCGGTGAATTAATAGCCATTCTCAGATACATTGGTAAGGTTGCATCATTCAGATGCTGATAACCAGGTTAAAATGACACGCAGGCACTTGGCTGGCCTTGTCTCACCTTAATTGTACTCATGATTGAATGGTGTACAGTTTGTCTGCTCATGGTGCTAAATATTGAGGGTTGTATGGTTATTGGCATTTATTATGACAGTGACCTCTAAATAATGAGAGGATCTGAAAATGGGAATAGTATTCTATTTGTCTATAGATGTACCTTCAGTGTCAACCTTAGGAAGCCAAGCAGATAGTCTTTAATTAGCCCTGCTAGATTTGGGAGAAATAAAACTGAAATTGCTTGTCTCTGTTTGAGGCTCTCAGCATTTCCTCTCTTCTGCTACCTGAGTAGATTTATGTAAGGATTCCATAAACACTTGACAAATAAAAAGTTGTCTTCTGTAGAAAGAAAATATTGGCCTGGATGGGGCTCTTTATCTATTATCCCTGACCCTATTTAAAAGGACAGAAAATGTGATGACTTGATTTTCTATCTTTTTTTTTTATATGTGCAGGGTAATGTATATGTTAGTATAGAGTACGGGTGTCAAACTCGATCATGACACGTGACGAATTGTGATGTGTTGTGACATTTTTTGCCTTTGCGGAGCCGGGGTGGGCGTGGCCTGCGCGTGACGCATCTGGCCCGCGGGCCGCCAGTCTGACACACCTGATATAGAGTGTATGTGGTCTGCTAGCATATCTTCCCTTCCAGACTTAAAAAATGGAACCTCTAAAGGCCATTTTAACCAATGAATGCCTTCCTCCTCTGCATATATACTCCAGCCACCTCAAAACTGCCTATTAAAAAGCTAAATCCATGGGAAGGATTGGTTTGGAATTTGGAAATTCTTTTTTCACACATACGTGTTGGTGCTTGTTAATGTATAATGACTGAAGTATAGAGTAAGGTTTAGGCTTATATAGGTGCATGTGGGTAAGTATGCGCTGATACAATCAAATGCAGAATCTGGACACAGGTTAGTTTCTTGATCTCTCCGAAGCTCTGAGAAGTATATGAGCATGTGGCAAGTGTTGGCTGAAACCTACAGACTAAAGCAGGCTTCTGATTTGTTTGTTTACTTCTCAGCCTAACTTGTTGCCCTGGGATTTTCTAGTTGTCTCACATCTAAGCACTAACCACGTCCAGTCCTGCTTGACTTACGCCGAAGAGAATGAGGTCAACTAAATGCTGCTACCTATTGTAACCATTATGTGAAACAATAGTGGAGGGAATGAAACCCAGATTTCTTCTGATAAGCGTAGCAAGCTCTATCATTGGAAGTAGCTCAGCTAATCTGTGCTTTCTGGAAATTAGGGCAGATTTTGTTCAGGATATAGTAATTACCTGTATAAATGAAAGATTTTATTAGTCCTTGGTTAGAGATTGCCCTGCATAGTGACCATTTGCAATTACAACAGTGATGAAAAGGTAACTTTATGATCAGATCTTGCATTTACGACCTTCACAGGTCTAAAAAGCAAAGGAAGGTTGTAGTATAGTAAACTTTATCATTGCTTGTTTACCAGGGGATCTCCGAACCTGTTGTTTAATAAAGAACATTTCTGTGCTAGGTACGAAGAGAGTTCCAAGTTTTGACAACCTACTTAGTTTCTAGCATGGACATAGAATGTGTTTTCTCTCTCTCTCTCTATTTTCTGTTAAGCTTTTTCTTTGGTTTATTTGACCTTTATATAAAAGTTCCTTGAATTAAGCTTGACTACATGGGCATAAGCTTGCAGTTTTCTTTGCCAACAAGACAAAAATGATTTCTGGATGTTATCTTTCAGGATGCTTGTTTTAAACTTCCCACTGTAGCTTGCAGTCCTAAAAGTCCCTGGTGGTCTCTCATCCTAATATTAAACAAGCTTGGTCATACTGAGATAAATGTAGGTAAGACCTACTACCGTGTTTACTCAAAATAAGACCTATCCCGAAAATAAGCCCTAGCTTGATTTTTTGGGGGTGGGCCTAATCTAAGCCCTACCCCCAAAATAAGCCCTAGTTAAGGCCCTGCCCGCCTCTTCCCTTTCACTCCCCTTCCGAGCCAGACTGCTGGTGCTTTCAGCCCCCTGGCCCCCTTCACAGCTCTGCCTACACAGTCACTGAAGCGACAGGGGAGGGTGCTGAAGCAAGCGGGCATCTTGCCTGCAGCTCCCGTGCCGGCTGCCCCTTCCCCGCCAGAGCCAGAATGTCGCTGCATTTCAGTAGATGCCGGCCTTCCCTCCGGTGGGCCTGGGCAGCTGCTAGAGAGAGATGGGCCCATTTTAATGCCTTGCGCTCTTGGGGGGGGGTTGTCTTGCCACCTGATTTCCAGCTCTGTTGCATTTCTCTGTCACGTTTCTCCATTGCGTTTCTGCGCCGCCGCATGCAAGGAAACAAAAGACGTTTGTGGGACTAAAAAAAAAGTTCAAATCAGAGCTTCCAACTTCGCAAGATCTTTTGCAAGAAGTTGGAAGATCTGATTGAACTTTTTTTTTTTTTTTTAGTCCCACAAACTTTTGTTTCCCTGCAGGCCACGGCTCAGAAACACGATGGAGAAATGCAACAGAGCTGAAAAGCAGATTAGCAAAGAAATGCTTGGGGGAAGCGAGGGCATCTGGGCAGTGGTGGGGCAAGCTCTCCAGCTCCGCAGCGGTGGAGAAACACGATGGAGCTGGAAAGCAGATGGCAAGGCAAACCCCCCCCCCAAAGGCGCCAGGCACTGAAACGGGCCCGTGTCTCTCTAGCAGCTGCCCAGGCCTGCCGGCAGGAAGGCCAACATCTACTGAAATGTGGCAGCATTCTGGCTCTGGCGGGGAAGGGGCAGCTGATACGGGAGCTGCAGGCAGGATGCCCGCTCACTTCAGCACTCTCCCCGACCCTCTGGGGTTCTGCCAGTGCTTTGGCCCCGGGGCAGGAAGGTGCCCCTCCAGCATCCTCAGGGCAAAGCCCCCCTTGCTCCGCCTGGAAGAGTGTCAGCCTGGCTGCCCCCCCCACCTCGGGACTCTTCCCGTCACTGCCCAGCACAGCTGCCCCAGGGCTGCAGGGGCTAGGCTGGCATGGTAAGTGCACGCGCCTCCCCCCAAACTCTCTCATACTTTTAGTTGGTCCGCCCCCTGCTCTGAGGTTGGCCTATCGCCCCGTGCTTCAAAGTTCTGCATCTCCATCTCATGCACAGGTCATGCCACACCCCCACGCGCTCTCCACCTCCTGTAAGTAAGATATCCCCTGAAAATAAGATCTAATGGGTCTTTTGGTCCCCCAAAAAATATAAGACCCAGTCTTATTTTCGTGGAAACACAGTAGGTGCAACCATTGACTAACAGTGCTTAAATACTAGATTGCTGTGTTCAAATGCAGGTTTAATAGTGCTGTTATTGAAATAAGCCAGTTGAGCCCTAGCTGGTCTGACAACAGATTTATCCATTAAACTTGCCTAGTAAACAAAAGATAACTTAAAGCTGTATTGATATAGGTGGCAAATAAATAAATAAATAAATATTTAGTGACATGGGCTCACCATTGAAGTGTGTTTAGACTTTTTTTTTTCATTTTCCTGTTGTGCATTCTGCATACATGAAGGCCTGCAGAGCATGGAAAAAAGGTTTGGATTTTAAAAGGACCGTCCAACTAGCAAATTCAACATTTAAGAAATTCTATGGCTTTGAGGTGCCATAAAAGATAAGCTTTATTGAATACATATCTTGGTACTGAAAAAGCAAAATCAACTCTTAACTTTCCCATGCAAAAATCTAGTTAGTTAACAGTAGCTTTCCATAACCCCCACCCTCCCAAGTGTTCACATGGCCCAATCACATTTCTTTGGTTTGTTGTGGTCCACTTCCCTGTCAGACACCTGCTTTTGTGACCTTGGTTCTCATGGTCCGTAGAGGGCTTCTTAAAAATCCCATTTCTCCCAAGCTTCCCCTCCTCCCTATTTCTATGGCAAGTTGAGTAGCGACAGAGGTTAGCAAACATCCTAGCAATTTAATCTTGACAACCCTACTGTAATATAGGACACGTTATACAAGGGTGCTTACTGAAACCATATTATTTCTGTACTTTTTGCCCATGAAGTAAAAGTTGGTTTGACATTAAACATCTAATCTGGTCAACACGGAAATAGAGATCATGTAATCTAGTCTACTTATCCTCAACCTGATAAATTCATGATATATTCGGGCTGCAACTGCTAAAATTCCCAGCTGGCATGCAAGTTGCTAGTTTGCAGGAAAGCTAATACAATCAGTTGAAATTCCTGACTTCCTTATTAGATAAGCCCATTGCTAAGGATTACACAGAATCCTATAATAATTATTGTGGTGAACATTTACATCGCATGGAACCTTGATTTCATAGATGTTCCTCAGTAACAGGAAAGTTTAATTGAACAAATGAGAACACATCGTTCTAGAATTCTCATCAACGGCTTTGGGGCAGGGTGGTTCTGAACTGTGTGAGAAACATGAGAAAGTTAATTAGAAGAGCCCCTTTAAGAAGGGGGGGGTGGGTCTACTGTCTGAAGCATTTTTTTTTTTAAAATCACTGACTGGGTCCTAGGAATTTCTTCCCACTTCAAATGCTTGATACTTTCTGCAGTGGTTTTCAGTATATGCAACATTGTGTGCTATTTTGAGAGGCATATGAAATTGAGAGAGTAATAATGCAGGTGGAAGGAAGCTTGAATCCTGGAAAGCAGGGATAGAATCTGTGAATTCTATATAAAACCAAAGCATTTTGTGTTGCTAACTTGATTGGTTCATGAAGGACATTTGGAAAAAAAATATATTGTGGGAGTGCATGTAGGCTTTCTAGAGTTTTGGAGGTTCCTGGCAAGAAAAGCTTGCCAGAAACCACCAACCCTCCACACTTCCATTGCTTTTGTTTCTGTTAGCAAATTATATAATTTAGATTCCCTGTTGGTCTATTAAGTCAAATTTCAATGTTAACATATGTAGCTCAGAATTGAACTGTGGAGTCCTTGGTGCTCACTGAGCATGGTTATTTGCTTGCAGTTTTTTCATTACCCAACTTAGATAATATCAGTGCTAGTGAGTGTGGGGCTTGTCCCGTTTTTATACAATAGCTTGTCCTGCCAGTGTTGATGGGGGTGTGGTTTTCTCCATGGTAATTCCTTGATTAAGATACTTCCTGATTGATTGTTTAGTGTTAATCTGCTTTTTGATTGCTGAAGGAGATATATTCTGATCTTTTTGTTTCTTCCTTAGCTTAGCTTTTTCAATGTCTCTCTTGAGATTTTTGAGCCCCCCCCCCTTTTAGACTCTGTTGTCTCTTGTGTTCTCCGAGTTTGGTCTTATTATTACTCAACCACTGTAGGTAATGTCATCAGTTCCTAGTAGGGTAATGAAAGCAAACAACCAAACTCACAAGCACCAAGAACCGCACAGTTTGAGCCTAAGCCATACATATTCCCTTTTATTGGAACAACCAATATATGTGTCAGCATAACATAGTTAGGGATTATCGTTCCCATGCTTCCCTGAATCTTAGAAGCTTATTTATGTTACCAACCTAAATGCTTTTCTGACTTTCTTCTCTTCTGCCCTGGATCAGATAAAGTATGAGAGGTATTGTAGATCTGAGAAGCCTAGACATTCCACAGAGCATGCTAAGCCAAAACCAAACAGAATCAAACAAAATACAAATAGTCTTCAAGTTACAACCACAAGGGAGCCCAGAATTGCAGTCATAAGTGGAGGCATCACATGGTCGGATTTGATTTTATGACCATTTTTATGACCGTTATAAATGAGTGACTGTAATCATTAAACAATTCACATGATGGTTAAGCAAATCTGTTCTCCTGAATGGACACTTTGCTGGAAACTGGCAAAAATGTCACAAATTGCAACCATATGACCATGGAATGCCGCAGCTATTGCCAAGCACCCAAAATACACTCATAAATGTGGAGGGGTGACAGTCATAACTTCGAGGATGAATGTTAAGAAGCTTTTTATAAGTTCATCATAACTTTGAACGGTCGAGGACTACCTATATAGAACATTATGTGGTCTTAACCATTGAGTCTTTTAAGTCAGGGGTCTCCAACCTTGGCAACTTTAAGACTGGCTGGGGAATTCTGGGCGTTGAAGTCCACAGGTCTTAAAACGGGTCCCCAACCTTGGCAACTTTAAGTCGTCCTTTTTAGTTAATCCTAGTGAAATATATGAATGCAGCCATTGTGGCTCCTTCAACAAGTTAAAGTGAAGCAAACTTGATAGCTTGCGGGGTTTTCTGTTGAACTTCAACTTTGCTAGTGACATTATTAATAAGTGCGTGAGAATTCATAGCAGAGTTTAGCAGGGCATATATTGGGTGTATATGGTATCAGTTGTTGCTACTGTATACAAACTGTAAGTTTAGCCTTATATTAAACTTGAGAATAATGATTAATCATTGATTTAGCCAAAGCTGTTACTGTGTTTACCATATTTGTGAGCTGGAAGCCAGAAGATAGTCTTAAAAAAACTTAGGGGAATTTATCATACAACACCGTCAACATGTTTTGAACCTTATGAGCTTTATTCTGATAAATTTGGTAACAAGGAATGTATTTTTTTTCCCTTAACAGAAAGTACAGACAGAAAATTTCTTTTAATTTTGATTTTTTTTAACTGCTGCAACCAGCTGCAGAAATTGCATTCTACTATTACAAAATATGAATAAGGCAATAACTGGAAAGGAAAAAAAAGGAGATGTTAGAAAGAAGAGCAGTACAAATATTGAAGTGGTTAGAAATATGTTTTTAACGTGCCAAAATTATAGCTTTTTAACTGCTTCATAGCTTTCTTCTGTCTCAAACATAAGTGGGCTACATTCAATCCAAAGAAATATAGATTTACAGATAATAATTGCACATCTAGATTTTTGGTAAACAAGACTTTTGATTCATCAAGGAGACAGTGAGGTCCATCAGGTTGTGAGCTCCATGTTACTTCTTAATAACTTCACTGAGTCTTGAAAAAACAAAAAAGTTGCTAAGTTAAATCTTTACTAGCTCACCTGTCCAGATATCTGCAGTAATAACTCACATCTCAAAATAATAAAAACAAATAGAAATTTCCCTAGATCTGACTACATTCCAAAGCTTTTAGGATTTTGTAAATGTTAATTTGAAACGCTGAGTATGTAAACTCAAAAGCTGCAAAATGCTAGTGTAGGGTTATAATGACAAAATATAGCCCTGGAGGCAGATATAAATTATTTTTATATTCCATACTAAACAGTTAAATACTATGATGGAATAATTGCAGCTGTACTCTTCCTGATCTTCCAAATAATGTATTTAGAACAGCCAGTGCTAGTTGGGAATACAGCTAGTCCTCAAGTTACGACTATTCATATTAGAAATTATGGCAACACTGAATGAAGAGACCCTGAAGTTACGGCTGTTATAGCATCCCCAGGGTCATGTGATCAAAATTTGGGCGCTTGGCAACCCGCCTGCATTTAAGACCACAGGGATACTTCTGTTCTTCCTCCCCTCCCTTTCTCCACCCATTTATGCCAATTTGACCTCTTCCGGTATAGAATCCCTGCTGCCCTAGCTGAGCATTCTCTTCTTGCTCTGCTACTTACCAAGCATGGCCGACCTGGCCCTTGAGACTTTTCTTTCCTAGGCTCTGCATGATGGTTTCCTTGCAAGATCTGGGGAAGATGGCTTCACATAGAGCAGTGGTTCTCAACCTGTGGGTCGGGACCCCATTTGGGGTCGATCAACCATTTCACGGGGGTCGCCAAGCAAGGCTGTCCGCCATTTTTTTTGTCCGCCATTTTTTCCCCTTTTCTGGCGGGTGCCTTACCTCCCTTGGGCTGGGCCAGCTGGTGGTCGGCCTGCTCCGTCTCTGCCGCTTGCCAGCTACGCCTCGGCCGGCACAGGGGGCGGAACCACGCATGCGCGGCGCTCCTGGGCAGGGAAAGTCCTTGACTTACGACCGGTTGGGTAGTCCTCGACTTACGACCGGTTTAGTCCTTGACTTATGACCGGTTTAGTCCTCGACTTACGACCGGTTTAGTCCTTGACTTACGACCGGTTGGGGTCGCGGCATTAAAAAGGTTGAGAACCACTGACATAGAGCGTAAGCAAGAAGATGATGAATGTCAGCCGGGGGGGGGGCTCGGGCTGTGGGATGGCAAGGGTAACTGCAGCTGGGACTGGGCTGGGGTTTCCAGGGTCACCTGTAGCTTTGGGCTGGGTGAGGCTGGGGTTGGGCTTTGCATTACGAAGTGCTGTGTACTGTGGCCCAGGGGCTTCTTGCAGCCCCAGAGATACGGCACACCAAGAAGCCCCTTTGTGCCACACTGCCGAGCCAGGCTGAAATGGCAGAGGCCTCCGGGGCATCTACAGCTTCCTGAAAAGCAGCCCCAGAGGCGCAGCATGAGAAGCAGCCCTAGAGCCACATGGGTAGGGCGGGCCAGTCCCAGTGGGATGAGACTGTCCCTCAGGTAAAGTGGACCGATGCCATGTAGAGCTTTAAAGGTGATAACCAGCACCTTGAATTGTACCCGAAAGCAAACCGGCAATCAGTGCAGCTCGCCGAGTGGTGGGATTGCCATTGCTAAGTGTTGTGGTTAGGTGAAATTGCACTTTATGACTTCCACACTGAGGTAAATTCTGTCCCAGTTGCGGTCATAACTCGAGGACTGTCTGCATGAAGATAATCCAGTGCATCAGTAGGATATTTGTTTGAAAAGGAAATTCAATCACTTGCTCATAAAAATAATTTGAAATGACCATATTTTGTGTATCACCCAATTAATATTGTTTTTTCTACAACTTTCCTTTGGGAGTTGTCCCAAGATATTTCTCTTCAGTCCAGAGTGAAGAAGAAATAAAAGTTGCTTAGATACAGCTCTAGGAAGCACACCGCTTGTCCTTAAGCCTCCTCCATTTGCTTTGAGCAATGACTAAGATTTTTTCCCCCTCTGATCTGCTCTAGGAATAAAACAGCTTTCTGATGCATGATAAAGCTAAGCTACACTGCTGCCTTTTTAATGTTGAACGTCCAGTTTTGGCAGTATAATTGATTATTTAATAGTCTTAAAACTGAAAGTCGCCATTTTTGGTTACAGCCGGCTTTCTCTGCTTTTTATTTAGCGGAATGATTTTGTGGAAACAGCAATAGCATTTTCAGAAAGAGTTTGACGATGCCCCAATATTTGTAATGGGCCTAGCTGTTAGCAGTATTTGTAGTGGGATGTTTTTTCCCAGTCAGAGAGGTGTACGTGTCAAGCCAGATTGCTCACTTTCTACGTGGGCTGCCCAAGAACAAAAGCCTGCATGTATGTGCTCTTCAGAAGGCATCAGAAGGAAGGCTGTTGAAGAGGTAAGCAGATAAAAAAAGACAAGAACAAACATGAGTTCAAGGATGCTGAGAAGTCTCTGCAGGGAAGCTGAAAGTCAGCTGGAAGTAGGCAAGGAATTGTCAGCAGTGTTTGTGAAATTCCTTTATTAAGGAACAAGCATTTTATAATTTGGCTGAGTTCTAGAAAGCACTTGCTATTCCTACTTAATGGGGGAGAGTAACTGATTTTGTCAAAGGTTTTGCAGAGGTTTTAGTTCAATGTATCTGGTGCCTCAGATCTAGACGAGAGTATCAATCTGAAGGATTATATGCAGAATCCTCTCGTTATGAAGGGTGGCAGCTGAGCTCTAGAGCACATATTTTCCATGCAGGAAGTCCAACCCCTGGCCCCTGTAGGAAAGGCTGTCAGATGCTGCAGTCTTGAAACCTTGAGAGATGCTGACAGGCAAGGCGGACTAGAAAATGTCTTGGGTTGTTTGTGGTTGGCAGCAGCTTCATATGTTCAAAGTCTTTAATTAAATCAGCAGAAGAGCCCTCTTGGAAAAGACTTCCACTGTCACTGTGGCTTATTTCTGTGCTAGGATTAGATAAAATCAGATCTACTTAAGAAGCAATGAGTTTTAACAAGTCTCCAACGTGATGGCCTAAGCTTAGTTTCTTACAGATGGTCCTACCAAACTATATTTTCCTGCAGGCAAATGGTGTTCAGTAACTTCATATATGGTTTTATTCTGTATTTTTAAACAGGTGGTTCATTGCGTTAAAAGCGTTATGCAGATTGTTTGGTTTGACTCGGGGTGTGGTATGAACCAGGCACTCTGATTTGTAGAGCACTGTTTATTTCATCAAACATATTTGCTACCCGCCCCCTAATAGGTCCAGATAGCTAAATGTTATAAAAACATTTGCCCAAATATTTCTGTTCTCGGGATATTTGGGTTACAATTCATAGAAAGTCTGACCATTGACCGTACTAGATGAGATACGGAGTCCTTGGGCCTTTCTGAGTTTGATTGTTTGCTTGCAGACGTTTCATTACCTAACAAGGTAATACCTTCAGTGCTAGAAGGAAGTGGGAATCACTCTCTACCAAGCTCAGACGGAATCAGGGACTCTACAGTTCAACCTGAGCTACATATATTCTCCTCTATTTATACCAAATGAGATTTATGGGAGTAGTATTCCAAAACATATAAAAGGCACCATATGATAGAGAAATATATGTGTAGGTTGGTGCAAAGTATGGTAGAGAAAATAGGCTAATGATAAGATAGTACCTTAAAAGTTAAGTTTTTTCTAGCTTTATACCTCTTAGTTTTAGCCTGTTTTGTAATTAGGATTGTAGGAAACTTGTTCATGCCCCAGATGTGGCATTAAGCTGAATATGAAGATGAGTTTGGATTGCAACTACTAAGCAGAGATTGCAGCGTTGTGTGTTATTTCTAGCAGCAAGTTAGGAGAGAAAAAACAACAACAATCCAAGTGTTACCCTCCCTAAGATGATTGGACAGGGAAAATAGCAGTGATCAAAATTGACAGGAGACTATTAATAAATGTTGAGCCCCCCCTAGATCAGCCCTAAGTTTATTGATTTTCTGGAAGTAAGTCAGGTATTTACTGGGGCTAAGCCATGGTGTGAAAATTGTTACAGTACAGTACAATTGTCAGCTTACCTGACACTGGGGATTATGTTAATGCTGCTGTTGCTGCTTAATGGGGTGGCCAGCTGCTGATCTCATTCTTCCTTTCTCTTTGGATTTTCAGACTAAACATTTTAACAGAACCCAGTAGTAAACCAAATGCATATTTGGGATTAATAACTAATGGGCATGCTAATAAGGTATAATAAAAAAGAAGAAGACTTGAGTGGTAAGAATTTAAATCATTGCTCAGCCATGAAAGATACTCAAGAGGTTCCAAACTGAACTGAATTTGAGTGCTTGAGTGTGGTTGCCACTGGCCCATATTAAATTCTTAAAGTCAGTGCTATACATTTCTTCATGTAGCAAGTAAACA
>NW_015387873.1:0-1024 GCF_001527695.2 Protobothrops mucrosquamatus
TCACCTACATCGTCCACAAGGGACGACTCGGGAACTCAACTCCTACCTCGGGCAGCTCACCTTTCCCCCTATGCCCAGGGGAAAGGTATCAAGCCGTTTGACAGCTGATGCAGGCTGTCAAAACGGCTTTTACGCAGAAACAGGCGGGAGCAGCAAACAGCTGCGTCCAGCGAAGGCGCCTGCCACCGGAAGTCCTCCTTCCTCTTCTCCATCTTGAGGTTATAAGTTCTTATCTGCAGATACATCTGCAGCTCACCAAAATGCAGATTGTGAAATTTCTGGAAATCCTGTATGTTCTTCACACAATGGTCTGAGACTTTCTATTAGACAGCAATGACAATGAATTTAGAATATTAATGGTTGCTCAACTGCTTTACCAGTTGATGTGCTCACTCCCAAACCTTTGTTCTTTCTGAATATTTTCATGTCATATTAGGCAGTGTCTCTTTCTTTTGTTAAACATTGATTAGGATTATATTTCACTACATATCCCAGTTCAGGTTTGGTCATTTTGTAAAGTATCCAGTTTTGCTTCATGGGGTCAAAAACCTGACCCAAAAGATCCAGTTCAGTTTTACATTTGGTATTCAGCTGCATCTGATGCGTATTATTTTTACAGACATCCAGTTCCATAAAATCAATAATCGACAATAGTAAATGCAGTGCATCAATGAGATCAATATAAAAGAAATAAAACAATCAGATCCATTTAAAATTGCATCTTTACAGATGCTAAAGGAATTTAAGGGCAGCCAAAGAAGAGGAGATCACCTCTAAATTCAACAGTAAGGAAATGCTGAGAATTCTTACCAAGAGGAATTTGGAAAAAAAAAAATCTTAAGCAAGGTGTCTAGTGGGTGGGAGAGGGCAGGGTATTTTAAAAAAATCAAAATTGGCAGCTGTACGATGAAAAAACCCAAATCATAGCCACCATCTTGATTTTACTGACCCCCCTATTACAGATGATCTTCTAAAATTTCAGATCTTGAAGAAACACAGGATAAAAATAGAAAGCTCTTTTGTG
>NW_015387873.1:3136-6763 GCF_001527695.2 Protobothrops mucrosquamatus
ATTATGGGCAGACCATGTCTGCAAAGAGGGCAGAAATACACAACTTTATTGCATCTGAGCAAACTAAATGAAATCACAAAGAGGAAAACCTATCAATAATGAAGACGATGTAAAGTGGTACCATGCTTAATAAAATATTCCAGCTGTACATGGTTGTGTGGTTGGACTAAGAGAAATTGGATCTAAACTACCTTCTGTCAAATCTCTCTCTCCCCCCTCCATCTGTATGTGTGTGTGTATGTGTGTGTGTGTGTGTGTGTTTGTGTGTTGGGAAAGAGATTGGGGCAAGGGAAATGTTAGTATATTAGAGGATCCAAGGCTCAACTTCATTTTCATCTTCTTATGAGAAAAAGATTTTTTGGAAAATTCTCTTCAACACAGTCAAAATACCGTGGTATTATAATTAAAGCTGGGTATTTTCAATGTCTCAAAGACTTAAATTTCTACTATGCATCTGCTTATCTAGAAAGCAATGTGTTATTTTATATATCTATATGTATATCCATATAGAGATATGGATGTATATCTATATCTATATATATCATCTATTATCTAACTTCATGGAAAGATCTGAATTATTATTTACATCCCTTCCCTAAACCATATGGGAAATCAGAATGGTTATTCTGGGAGCTGCTATTTTAATTTTAAGAATGCACTAGAATGGTGTTCTTTTTAAGATTTTTGTGAAAATTTTAAATGGTGGCACTGATAGTATAACAGTGTTTCTCAACTCCTAGCAATTTTAAGATGTGTGAACTTCAACTCCCAGAATTCCTCAGCTATCATTCTCGATGCTGGCTGGGGAATACTGGGAGTTGAAGTCCACCTATCTTAAAGTTGCTAAGGTTGAGAAACACTGGCATTCCAGATGGCTCCCATCTGTGATTACTAAATTGCTAGCAAACAGACTATTACATTCATATGGATTCTAGTTTTATAAGAAAAGGAGAAAGGGACACCCCATTTGTACATATTTCCCCAAAGTCAGCTTTTTCTTCTAAATTAAAAATAATCTCTCCAAATATTCTAACATTTCCTTTTTAGAGAATTGCTCAATCCCTGAGATTGACTTGTTTTTTCCCAGCTATACAAACTTAATTTAGATGGAATGTAAAAAGGTGCCATATATTGGATCTGCCTGATTGTGAGTTAGACCAAAAGGAGGACCCACTAAAATTTATCATTTTACCTCCTCCTCCTCCTCCTCCTCCTCCTCCTCCTCCTCCTCCTCCTCACAGAAGAAAGGGTGAAAACTTGAG
The DNA here is from genome assembly GCF_001527695.2 of Protobothrops mucrosquamatus. Taxonomy (NCBI): domain Eukaryota; kingdom Metazoa; phylum Chordata; class Lepidosauria; order Squamata; family Viperidae; genus Protobothrops; species Protobothrops mucrosquamatus. The sequence continues at coordinate 4,399 of NW_015387873.1, forward strand.
AACTCTTCTGTAGGTCTATAGCTTTTCTATACATCTGCGGTAATAGTTGGAGTAATAGTTGGACTAGGAGAGAAGGGGTTAAATAACTTGTCTGCATATTTAGAACTTTATACAAATTGCTTTTGACTTTCAGAGAAGGATTTCATATTAAGACAACAATCCTCTACAACATGCAAATGTTGGAGACTTAGTATGAAGACAGATGGAGATGTGAGTATAATTTTGTGTTTATAGAATAGTGCTTCATATTGTCATAATAATCTTCACTGTGTCTGCAAATAGATTTGGGCTCCTTCTGTAGAATGCCATTATTTTCCCCAAGCAGATATTGGGACCTGTAATTTCTTTTGGGATTTTATAACCATGACAACTGCTTTTAAGGACCTTCTTTTCCTCCTTCCTGAGATCTGAAATCAGAAACTGCTTTACTTTAAAGGGGTTTAGGAAATACTGTATGTGTACAGATGAGCTGCTATTTAACCAATGTTCTCTTTTACTTTCCTAGTGCTATTAATAGCGCATACACAGAGAGAGAGAGACAAGCCAAAAAATATTGTATGAAAGAAAATGCCTCTCTCCTAGGAAGTTGAGGGAAAGGGGAAGGACTATTTTTTACCATTAATTTTTAACAATGCTGAAATGAAATCATCCTTGCCTAAATCAAAAATCCCCTAAAAACATCATAAATGCTAATGATGACATTTTATACAGCTGGCATCTTTGAAGCTACCTCAAAGATATATACCTCTTTTATATATCTTTGAATGCTAGGTAAGCTTTACAGAGAGAGTTGAAAGAGATTCAGTAATGCTAAAAAATATTCCAGGAGTTAGTGATAAGGTAGGCTAGTTAAGACCTGGTTCTTTTTACTTCATGAAAGTCAATGAGATTTTCATGAGGTAAAAAGGACCAGGTCTTAACTAGCCTACCTTATCACTAACTGAAGAGCTGAAAGGTCCAATAGTTTTTCTAGTTGTCCCTTTCCAAATAGGGTTTAGAAATAAAATGCCAGGCATCAAGAGTCCACATGATTTTGTTTGAGTTTGTGAGTCTTCTCACCTTTAACCAAAATGAAGCTGTTGTTGCAGAGTTATTATGGGAACATCATGCATGTATCTTATCAAGGGAAGAAGAAGATTAAACAGTGAGGAACTGATATTGGGATCACCATAAATATCCATTTATGTTATTCTCTGCTTATAGTTGCAGCACAATACACCATCTCCCATAAGTATAGCAATGTTTCTCAATATATAGCATTTTTTCTCAAATTGGGCAACTTTAAGATATGTGTGGACTTCAACTCCCAGACTTCCTCAGCCAGCAGTGGCTAGGGGATTCTGGGAGTTGAAGTCCACATATCTTAAAGTTGTGCAGTTTGAGAAACACTGAGATATATAGCATCATACATTTGGCCTCTAAAATAGGAATAGGTAATTTGAGGCTTTAGGGTCCAATGTGGCCCCTGGCCTCATTTATTGTTGCTCTTGTTCAGAATTCAGGTGAAATAGCTCTGACCCTTGTGTGGCTTAATTACAAAAGAAACTGAGACACAGATTTTGCAAAAAAAAAAAAAGGTATGACTGACTATACACTCCACAAAAGATGGCCTGATTAAACCTTGCTTCACCCGCACTCACTGGGCACTAACAGATTGTCCCTGTTTTATCCCTAGTATCTAGGTCTAATTCCTCTCTATTTTTCTTCTTCTAGTTATCATAAATTCTTGGAGATGGGGAGAGAGAGAATGACTTCTTTTTCTCTCTTGCCCTATCTCAGTGGTGGGATTCAAATATGTGAATAACTGGTTCTCTGTATAGATGCCGCTTCCTGAAGTCCATTCTGGGCCTGGGCAACAAAAAATTAGCTACCGGTTCTGCCGAAGTGGTGCGAATTGGCTGAATCCCACCACTGCCCTATCCCCTATTCCTTTCAATTGCATGTGGACTAACAATTTGCTTAGAAGGAATGTAGCCCTGTCAGCCATTTTTGGCATATGCATTTTGTTAGATCGCGCAGGCAGTAAGACACGAGTCGAGTGACAGTCAGCTCTTGGTTTATTGGCAAGTCATAAAGTAAATCCGGACTGGCTCTCTGGGCCAGGGGAGCCCCCTTTTATGGGATTCCCCTGGCTTGTAATCACACAATTCCATTGGCTGGCAAGATCCTGTTGCTAGTTAGCCAACCAGCAACGGGCATGAAACTGTATGCAGATGGAGAAGGGCAATCACCCTTAATGGGCGATCAATGGTGAAGGGCAATCACCCTTAATGGGCGATCAATGGTGAAAGGCAATCACCCTTAATGGGTGATCAGGATATGCATAGGGGATTAAGGGGGGGGAATACAAAGAACACAACACCCC
>NW_015387873.1:9133-10340 GCF_001527695.2 Protobothrops mucrosquamatus
CCGCAAGGATCCATCTGGCTTAAGGGGGAGGACGATGGGCGTTTCCCACTTGGCGTGGTCCACCGGCTCGATGACCCCTTGGGCTAGCAGTTTGTCTAGCTGTTCGTCCACTTTGTGTCGTAGGGCGAAAGGGACACGGCGGGGCTTCAATCGGATCGGGGCAACACTGGGATCTAGGTTCAGTGAAATGGGTTTCCCCTGGTATTTGCCCAGTGAGCCGTCGAACATGTCCGGGAACTCCTCCAACAGCTGCTCGAACTCGTCCTTGTGGATTCTGTGTAGGCCGGTGAATCCCAGGCCCAGGGGTTTGAGCCACTCGATGCCGAGCAAGGTGGGTCGATGGCCCTCCACCACAGTTAGCGGTAGGCGAGCTTTGTGTCCCCGGAACGAGACGTCCACCCGTGCTCGACCTAGCACGCAAAGCTCGTGGCCGTTGAAGTCTACGAGCCGTCCCGTTGGTTTCTCCAGGGCAGTGTGGGACAGCTCCGGCAGCAGTCCTTTGAGCTTGTCCCACGACATGATGGAACAGATGGATCCCGTATCCACCTCCATCTTACATGGTCGCCTCCCGATCTTGACTGTTGCGAAAAACTTTTCCGCGCCAGTCGAGTTGGTGTGGCTGACAACCATGTGGTGCACCTTGCGCTCGTCCTGGTCGTCGTAGCCCCTTCTCTGGTCGCGCCTCCCTTCGGGTTGGGCTGACCCCTTCCATCTGTTCTCCCGCGGTCTATGGGGTGGCGAGCGGCGTGGCGGTGAGCGGCGTGGTGGGGATCGTCGTGGTGGAGACGTGTGCCTCCGTGGGGGCGAACGCTGTTTCCTGGAACTCGGGTGCGAGGCTCGGCATGCTTTTGCGATGTGTCCTCGCCTCAGGCAGCGGCTGCACGTGGTGTCTAGGAACCGACAGTTTGCTCGTGTGTAGTTCCCCAGACACCCTGGACATTCGAGGTCGTCCCGCTCGTCTCGCCATGCTCGCTGCTTCCGGCTGGTAGTGGTGCGATGGACGTCACTCCGTCTCATCTCGGTGGCCGTGGATTCGGACTCTTCTGCGGCGAGGGCCTCGTCTAGTGCTTCGCTGAGGGTGAGACTTCGCCGCACGATGAGTCGCTTCTTCACGTGCTCGTCCCTCATACCCATGACGAGTCGGTCCCGCAGCATATTTTCCAGGGCGACGAACTCGCATCGGGCTGCGATTGATCGGAGCTCTCCG